>NW_022162763.1:0-4420 GCF_008728515.1 Papio anubis | reverse complement strand
GGCAGAAGAACTGCTTGAACCTGGGAGGCGGAGGTTGCAGTGAGCCAGTGAGCTGAGATCATAGCCACTGCACTCCAGCCTGGGCGACAGAGCAATACTCCGTCTCAAAAAAAAAGAAAAGGAAAAGAAAAAGGAACATAAAGGCTTATCTCCTCTAAGGTCTCTGATTACATCCTAAGAGTAATAAAACTTAACAGACCTCCTCTACTCTCCCAGAAAGCATCTGCTTACATTGCAAAGCAAAAATCTCTCTCTCTCCCTCTCTCTCTGTCTCTCTCTCTGTCTCTCTCTCTCTCTCTCTCGTTGGAGGAAAGACAGATGTGCCAAGTGCTCTTCGTGGCTTCTGGGTCTCATAATTTTATGGTTCGGGTACAAGGACATCTGACCCTCATTATGTTACCCTGTGGGGAATTGGAGTGTGAGGAATTGGGGACTCTGGGCTGCTAAGATGTTCTTTGAGTATATAAAAGAGTTTTCTCTAATTGGGAGATTTTGTTTCCTGTGAGGATTTTTAAAAATCATAAAGATATAAAAACTTTAAATGAGCATGCATGTTCAGAGTGACTTGTACAGTGGTTGAAATATTGTTGGGGAAACCACAATTAACAATATACTTACTTGCTTTGTTAAGATAACCTTGATTTCAAATTATTCTGATTCTACCCTATCATCACCATGACATAAATTATCAGAATATGTTAAAATTTTAGACACAGGCAAATTGTATCTTTCATAATCCCCTTCCTTTGGAAAAAGCACCCCCCGCCCCGTTCCCCCTCCCCCGCAAAAAAAGGAATAATGGGCCGGGCGCGGTGGCTCACGCCTGTAATCCCAGCACTTTGGGAGGCCAAGGCGGGCGGATCACAAGGTCAGGAGATCAAGACCACGGTGAAACCCCGTCTCTACTAAAAATACAAAAAACTATCCGGGCGAGGTGGCGGCGCCTGTAGTCCCAGCTACTCAGGAGGCTGAGGCAGGAGAATGGTGTGAACCCGGGAGGCGGAGCTTGCAGTGAGCCGAGATCACGCCACTGCACTCCAGCCTGGGCGACAGAGCGAGACTCCGTCTCAAAAAAAAAAAAAAAAAGGAATAATGGTACAGAGCAAATTAGGATTCAGAGGAGGCTCAAGGTCTCAGGAGAGACTGTAGTTCTAGGTAGATGAGACAAAGCAGATGCCCAGTGAAATGGGTTCAGCTAAAACACTGAAGGAGTTGAACGGCTGCAAACTAGCAGATGCACTCAGTACACTGCAGGCTGGGTCTTAATGCAGACTCACAAAACTGACTGCAAGATCAATTACCTGGAGAAGGTGAAGCAGCTGATTCACATTATTCCCTGGTCAGGACTGACTCAACACTTCGCAGTGGGAGGCTAGCGGGAGTCGTGGGCTGCACTTGGGATCAGCTGACAAAGGCAACCACTCTATTTTATTTGACTTAATTTATTTGAATCGTATTTCATTTTATTTTCTTATTCCTTTAATGCTGATGGTACAGATGATGATTTTTAGCACAAAGAAAGAAAACAAAGTGGCTTTCACTCTTCTACATCTATTGCTGGTAATGGTTACATGAATCTAGAAAAAAAACAATAGCAATAACAGCAGCTACTGTTTCCCTTCTAACCTTCACAGACAGAGAAGAATGTTTTTCTGTCTCCTGGGATTCATAAATAAATGCTAAGCACTCCAAGTGCAGTCACATCTGATAATTTATGCAGTAATATTTGCAATGCCCTGCTTTCAGTGTATGTGTCTTATTTCCTAGTAAAACTGTGAGATCCTTAAAGATAGGGATAATGTTTAATAGTAACTGCATATGAGCTGCAATCCTAGAAATAGTGCCAAGAACCTGGAAAGTACTCAATAAATAATTATTTATTGATATAAAATTATTTGGAATAATCCTAAATGAAACACAATATCTTGATAGAGTTCACAAACAGGAACTCTTAGAGCAATTAATGCAAACAAAACAATACGTAGGCATTTCATTGGCAAACTACTGAAACCAACTTGACAATGAAATATTTGTATATGTTTATATTTAAATATTTAAATGTAGTCAAATGGAATTTTTAAAGGCACATTATATGTAGCACAGCAATAATGCAAATTACCTCCATCTTTTTATCACAAATTCAAGTGAAAAGACAATAGAGATTGGCGCCTTTAAAATGTCAAAACAAAACAACTCTCTCAACCCATAATTCAATTTCAAAAATGAAGGCAAAACAGAAACACTTTAAGTTCAATAAACACCAAGAGAATTCATCTTCAGTGGATCTTCCCTAACAGAAATATCAGGGAAAGCATCTCTCAGACTGATACCAGGCTGAAATGTGGATCTACATGAAGGGCTAAAGAACACTGGCAGCCGGGTGTGGTGGCTCACGCCTGTAATCCCAGCACTTTGGGAGGCTGAGGCGGGTTGATCACCTGAGGTCAGGAGTTTGAGACCAGCCTGGCCAACACGGAGAAACTCCATCTCTGCTAAAAATCTAAAAATTTAGCCGGGCACGGTGGCACACGCCTGTAGTCCCAGCTACTCGGGAGGCTGAAGCAGGAGAATTACTTGAACCTGGGAGGTGGAGGTTGCAGTGAGCTGAGATTGCACCACTGTACTCCAGCGTAGGTGACAGAGTGAGACTCCGTCTCAAAAATGAATAAATAAATAAATATGAAATAAAAAATAAAAAACACTGGCAATTTTAAACGTAAAAGGCATTTTTCTCATTTATTATCGTAAAATGATGATTGACTGTTTAAAGCAAAAACTAATAATAAATTGTAAGGACTGCACATATATGAAACTAAAATGTATGACAACAATGAGGGGGTAAATGGAAGTATCATGTTTAAACTTCAATTATACTTACGTCGATATGATATTATTTGAAAGTGGACTGTGGTAAGGATTCATATAATGTCTTAAGAAAACACTGAAATATAAAGATATGGAGTCAAAAAGCCAGAGGAGATAAAATGAAACATAAAATACTGAATTAATCCAAAGAACTCCAGAAAGGAGGAAAAAAAGAAAGAAACACAAATTGGAAATGTAGGAAAAGAATATTTTGGTTGAACTTACACACAACAACATCAATAATTACATTCAATATAAGTAGACTACACTCTTGAATTAAAAGGGAGAGTTCATCACGTTGACTAAATGAGCAAGGTTCAAGTCTACTGCTTGTAAGAGATGTGCTTTATGTATAAAAGTCTAGAAATGTTATTTAATATGAGTAAAAGAACAAAAAGGTAGATATGCAAGCCATAAGAAGGCTGGAGTGGCTCAGTTATTATCTGAAACAGTGGAGTAAGAGATCAGAATTAACATTATAGATAAAGACGGATATCTAACAATGATAAAAGAATCTATTTACCAGAAAGTCAAAATAAGACTGAATTTGTGTGTACCTAATAGCATACCTTGAAAATATATAAATGAAAATCGGCTGAACTAAAAGAAGAAACAGTCAAATCTACCCTTATGAATAGAGATTCTAATACTCCTGTTTCTATGATTGAGAGAAAAGTGGAGAATATGCCATTAAGAAATTAAATATTTGAATTGTAGCTACTAGCATTAACGTAACACTGGGCTTATTTTACTTTGTATCTTCTCTCCCGTTGTCATGATTTTGTTACTTCTATCATTTCTACATTCTTGTGGTTTACAATGTTTATTTTCATTCTGATTATTTTGCTCTGGTTTCTATTTTTGTATTGACCTACAGTTAAATATACTCAGATCCTACCACTGGGTCCTTGCTGTAGTTTTCCCTGTCGGTTCTTGGTTGGTAGGAGTTTCTCCTCTGGCATTTTCTCGTAATGAGCTCAGTGGAAGAATAGTCACTGAGTTGTTAAAATTCAAATCTGTTAGAGAGTATAATTAAATTTAACTCAAATTTTGTCTGAAAATAAAACTTTGACTTACCATTTATTTCCTTGATTTTCTTAAAGGTATTATTCCAATATTTGTCATTTAATTTTGCTTAAAATTTTACAAACTGGTATTTAATTTTGCTTATCAACCTCTTTTTGTAAGAGGTTGATATATTTGTTTGACTTCTTGAAATACATTTACCTTTAAAGTCCCAGTATTTAATAGAATATATTTTTGTATTGACTGTTTTGGATCAAGTTTCCCTGGTGTACAGTGTATTTTTTCAATATATAGATTTAATCTTCTTTTATTTCAGGAAAGGTTTCTTGAATTGTAGTTTAAATACAATACAATTTAAACTACAATTGGGGGAGAATTCGTCCTTGGGGTGCTTGTTATCTATACACACTTTCTCTAGTTCTTTTTTTTTTTTCATTATGTTTCCTTCACTTACTATGCAAACCTATGATGTCTATTCCATTCTATGCTTGTTATTTCATCTTTATTTGTAAAATGTTTTTTTTTTTTT
>NW_022162762.1:0-4420 GCF_008728515.1 Papio anubis | reverse complement strand
CCGGGGCCTATCATGGGGAGGGGGGAGTGGGGAGGGATTGCATTGGGAGTTATACCTGATGTAAATGACGAGTTGATGGGTGCAGGAGACCAACATGGCACAAGTATACATATGTAACAAACCTGCACGTTATGCACATGTACCCTACAACTTAAAGTATAATAATAATAAATAAATTTTAAAAAAAAAGTGGTAGCAAATATGTCTTTGAGATTAATTCACACATCAGAAAGCAGTTTCACAGTAAGTTTTTTTTTGGTTTTATCTGATGATATTTCCTGTGTCTACGTAGGATTCAATGCACTCCCAAATATCCTATTGCAGATTCCCAAAAAACAGTGTTATCAAACTGCTCAATGAAAAGAATGGTGTAACTATGTAAGATGAATTCACACATTCCAAAACTGTTTCTCAGAAGAATACTTTCTAGTTTTCTTCTGTTGATGTTTCCTTTTTCACTATAACCCTCAATGTGCTCCAGATTATCCCATTTCAGATTCCATTAAAACAGTTTTAACAAACTTCTCCAGGAAAGGAAAGGTGTAGCTCTGTAGGATGAATTCACACATCACAAAGAACTTTCTACGAATGCATCATTCTAGTTTTTTCCAGAGAATATTTCCTATGTCACCATCAGTTTCAATGGGCTCCAAATACCCATGAATAGAATTGTTAAACTCTGTGAGATGAATTTACAAATCACAAAGCAGTTTCTCAGAAATCTTCTTTCTAGTTTTTGTCTGAGGATATTTCCTTTTTCACCAAAGACTTCAATGCGGTCCCAAATATCCTATTGCAGATTCCACGTAAGCAGTGTTTGCAAATTGCTGAATGACAAGATCAATGTAACTCAGTGAGATGAATTCACACATCACAAAGTAGTTTCTCAGAAAGCATCTTTGTGGTTCTTGTCTGAGGTATTTACTTTCTCACCCTAAGCTTCAATGCACTCCGAAATATCCCATTACAGATTGCAAAACACCAGTGTTAGCAAACTGGTCAATGAAAACAACAGTGTTACTCTGTGAGACGAATTCACACGTCACAAAGCAGTTTCTCACAAAGCTTCCTTCTCGTTTTTATTGGAGGATATTTCCTTTTTCACTATAGGCCTCAATGTGCTCTGGAATATTCCATTGCAGATTAGACTAAAACAGGGTTAGCAAACTGCTCCATGAAAAGAAAGGTGTAATGCTGTGAGCTGAATTCACTCATCACAGAGAACTTTCTCAGAAAGATTTTTCTAGTTTTTATCTGAGCGTATTTCCTATGTCACCATAGTCTTCAATGCGATACAAAATATCCTTTCTCAGATTCCCCAAAAACACTGCTACCAAACTGACCCATGAAAAGAACCATGTATCTCTGTGAGATGAATTCACAAATCACAAAGCAGTTTCTCAGAAAGCTGCTTTCTAGTTTTTATGTGAGGATATTTCCTTTGTCACCCTAAGCAGTAATCCTCTCTGAAATATCCCATTGCAGATTCCAAGAAAACAGTGTTAGCAAACTGCTAAACAAAAAGAACAGTTTAACTCTGTAAGATAAATTCACATATCCCAAAACAGTTAGTCAGAAAGCTTCTTTCTAGTTTATATCTGAGGATATTTCCTTTTTTACCATAGGCCTCAATGTCCTCCAAAATATCCCTTTGCAGACTCCACGAAAAGAGTTTTAGCAAACTACTACATGAAAAGAAAGGTGTAACTCTGTGAGATGAATTCACACATTACAGAGAAGTTTCTTAAAAGGCATCTTTCTAGTTTTTATCTGACTATATTTCCTTTGTCACCATAGGTTTCAATGTGATCCAAAATATCCCCTCTCAGATTCCCCAAAAACACTGTTACCAAATTGTTCCATGAAAAGAATGGTGTAACTCTGTGAGTTGAATTCAAAATCTGTAAACAGTTTCTCAGAAAGCTTCCTTCTGATTTTTGTCTGAATATATTTCCTTTGTCATCATTAGCTTCGAAGTGCTCTGAAGTATTCCATTACCGATTCCAAGAAAACAGTGTTAGCAGTCTGCTGAATGAAAAAAAGGTGTAATTCTGTGAGACGAATTCATACATCACAAAGAAATTTCTCAGAAAGTTTCTAGTTTTTAATCTGAGGATATTTAATTTGTCACCATAGGCTTCCATGTGATCTGAAATATTCCTTCTCAGATTCACCATAAACAGTGTTACCAAACTTCTCCATGAAAAGAATCGTGTACTCTGTGAGATGAATTAACACATCACAGCAGTTTCTCAGAAAACTTCTCTCTCATTTTTATATGAGGTTATTTCCTTTTCCACAATAGGCTTCAATGCACTCACAAATATATCTTGTCAGACACCACAAAAACAGTGATACCAAAGTGCTCCCTCAATAGGAAAGTTTAGCTCTATGAGATTAATGCACACATCACAAAGGAGTTTCTCAGAAAGCTTCTCTCCACGTTTTACCTGAAGAATTTTCTTTTTTCACCTTATGCTTCTATGCGCTCCCTAATATCCCTCTGCAGATTCCACAAAAACAGTGCTACCACACTGCACAATGAATAGAAAGGTTTAACTCTGTGAGATAAATTCTCACATCACAAGGCAGTTTCTCAGGAAGCTTCTTTCTAGTTTTTATCTGAGGATATTTCCTTTTCCATCACAAGCTTCAATGCACTCCAAAATATCCCTTCTCAGACACCACAAAAACAGAGATGCCAAAGTGCTCCCTCAAAATAAACGTTCATCTCTATAAGATGAATGCACACATCACAAAGGAATTTCTCAGAAAGCTTCTCTCCAGTTTTTACTTGAAGATATTTCCTTTTTTGCCTTTGAACCCTATGGGCTCCCAAAAATCTCCTTGCGGATTCCACAAAAACAGTTTTAACAAACTGTTCAATGAAAAGAAAGGTGTAACTCTGTGAGATAAATTCATCCATCACAAAGCAGTTTCTCAGAAAGCTTCTTTCTAATTTAAATCTGAGGATATTTCCTTTTTCACCATAGGCTTCAAAGTGCTTCCAAATATTTCCTCTCAGATTCCACAAAAACAGTGAAGCCAAACTGCTCAATCAACAAAAATTTCAAACTCTGAGATGAATACACACATTACAAAACGGTTTCTCAAAAGGCATCTCCCCAGTTTTTATCTGAAGTTGTTTCCTTTTTCACCATAGGCCTCTAGGAGTTCCCGAATATCCCTTTGCAGATTCCACAAAAACAGTGCTACCAAACTGCTCAAAGAAAACAAAGGTGTAACTCAGTGTGAAGAATTCAACCATCACAGAGGAATTTCTCAGAAGGCTTCTGTCTAGTTCTTTTCTCAGGATATGTATTTTTCCACCATCGGTGTCCATGCGCTCCCAAATATCCCTTCTCAGACACCACAAAGGTAGTGCTACTAAACCTCTCCATGAAAAGAATTGTGTACCTCTCTGAGATGAATTAACATATCACAAAGCAGTTTCTCAGAAAGCTTCTTTCTAGTTTTTATATGAGGATATTTCCTTTTGCAAAATAAGCCTCAATGCGTTCTGGAATATAACAATGAAGATTCCATGAAAACAGTGTCAGCAAACTGCTCCATGAAAAGAGAGGTGAAACTCTGGGAGATGAATTCAGACATCACAAAGCAGCTTCTCAGAAAGTTTCTTTCTAGTTTTAATCTGAGGATATTTCCTATGTCACCATAAGCGTCAATTCGGTCCAAAATATCCTATTGAAGATTCCAAGAAAACAGTGTTAGCAATCTGCTCAATTAAAACAACAGTGTAATTCTGTGAGATGAATTCACACATCACAAAACAGTTTCTCAAAAAGCTTCTTTTTGTTTTTTTTCTGAGGATATTTTCTTTGTCACCATAGGCTTCAATGTGCTCCCAAATAACCTATTGCAGATTCCACAAAAACAGTGTTACCTAACAGCTCAATGAATAGAATGGTGTAACTCTGTGCGATGAAATCACATATCAGAAAGCAGTTTCTCAGAAAGCTTCTTTCTAGTTTTTATTTGAGGATATTTCCTTATTCACTATAGACCTCAATGCAATCCCAAATATCCCTTTGCAAATTCCACGAAAACAGTGTTAGCAAACTGCTAAATCAAAAGAACAGTGTAACTCTGTGAGGTGAAATCACACATCACAAAGCAGTTTCTCAGAAAGCTTCTGTCTAGTTTTTACCTGAGTACATTCCCTTTTTCTCCATAAGCATCAATGTGCTATAAAATATTCCTTTACAGATTCCAAGAAAACAGTGCAAGAAAACTGCTCTATGAAAAGAAAGGTGTAACTCTGTGAGATGAATTCACACATTCCAAAGAACTTTCTCAGAAAGCTACTTTCTAGTTTTTATCTGAGGATATTTCTTTTGTCAACATGGGCTGCAATGCGTTCCAAAATATCCCTTTTAAGATTCCCCAAAAACAGTGCTAA
>NW_022162761.1:0-122967 GCF_008728515.1 Papio anubis | reverse complement strand
ATCTCGGCTCACTGCAACCTCTGCCTCCCAGGTTCAAGTGATTCTCATGCCTCAGTCTCCGGAGTAGCTGGGATTGCAGGCACGCACCACCACACCCAGCTCATTTCTATTGTATTTTTAGTAGAGATGGGGTTTCATCATGTTGGCCAGACTGGTCTCGAACTCGTGACCTCAAGTGATCTGCCCGGCTCAGCCTCTCAAAGTGCTGGAATTACAGGTGTGATGCCCGGCCCTGCTTGATCGTTTTTGAAAAGGAGAAATCCAGGAACAGACCCGAGGGAGTTACAAGGTGGAGAATGTTGAAAGTATTTCTCAAAATGCTATTCCTCTTCTCAACACCAGTTCAGCATTCTCCTCCAGAGATTTGGTGTCTCACACTGCCTTTTGTGCTGTAAAAGCCAAATGAGAGGCATTTAAATTATTTCTGTTGCCTAGGAAAGAGAAATATTATCCACAGTAACAAAACATCAAATTTTATTATGCACAAGTTAGTGCTATATATTTAGGAGTTTTGCTTTAGAGGATATAATTTAGAAAAATGGGACAGCTTTTCATTGGCTTGGAAGTTTCTATTGTCAAAACATATTACCAGGAAAGTACAATACATTGTAAAATTATAAGGAACTGCAATTCAGTCCTATTTTGACTTTATTTATAAAAAAACAAATTAATAGCAAATGAATAAAACTTTTAAACCATTATCCGGGTAATAATACTAAACAAAACAACTAATAAAACAGGCGCATTCAAACAGCTGTTTAAGGAAACCCAATGATATTTCATCCATTGTCAAACTTGGCATTTGAGCAGAATAAAGACCAAAGTAAATATTTATTGATTCATGTGAGAATACTGAAAATTTCTCTTTTATAAGTAGAATAAGCAAATAAACCATGATTTATAAAAACCCTGGCTAACTAAAATCAGCTAATGGGTCTATTCAAAAAATTCTTATCATGTAAACTGTGAACTGACAATTATAATTGAAAATTACCAGTTTCTCTATGAATTTAATATACATATAGTTAACCACCTGCTTGACTGTTATACAGAGCCATTTAAACGTGCAAATGGATGTACAAATGTTTGAAGTCTTTTGAACCAAACACATTAATTGCCAGTCTGTGTTAATGGAAACACACAGAATGGATGCCCGCCTCTCTGTAATAAATATAAAAATTCCCTGGGCTTCTGAGTCTCCATACTAAGCACACATGGAGGCTTTTTACAGGAAAAGCTCAATTAGAGATTGAGCCCCTCAACCCCAACCAAATAGGTGATAAGGAGACAGGAAAAGTTGTATTGGCCAGATTGACTACAAGCACACTGCATTCCTAACACTGTTCTGTCCACGTAGGGGTCTGTAGCCCAGATGGCTACAGAATTGGCAGTGAGAAGTGAGGCAAAGTTCAAAGCAAGCACAGGGGCACATTTAGTGCCCAGTTTCCTCCCTGTTGACACCTGGGCAGGTTGGGCAGGTGACCTTGTGCTTTTCCTTAGTGGCCTGAGGACTCCCATCATGACTTCCCCTGGACCTGCCCTCACAATGCAGTGATCCACAGCTAAGATGCTCTTCCTCCTTAGCAAGATATATCAGCCCCCTGTCCCCTGGCCTGCAGGCCCTGAGTGTTTCAGATAGAAACACAAGGATGGCCTGCGTGCTCCTCTGCCCAGCCTCCCACTCAGCAAGGGCCACCAGCTGTCCGAGCTAGGGGCCTCTCTGAGGGCTGGTGGTAGGCCCCTCCTGCAGTCACTTTTCCATGACTATCTGGCCATCGGGGTGTAGATGGAGGTGGCCCCAGCTTGACTCTGAGCCAGGGCTCAGTGATGTATGTTGATGCCTGGAAAGCATCTGGAGGCCTGTGGGGTCTGGGAAGACCCATCCTAAGGTAAGAGGGTGCCAGGGAAGCTAAGCTTGGCTCAGTTCCAGAGCTTTAGTGTTCAGAAGGGAGGTGAGACTCTGGATCACCTGATTTTTTCAGCAGCCCAGTCCTAAGATTGTACGTCTGAGTCTTACCCAGAGGAAAATCTGCAAACGAAAAAGTGAAAACAGCAGTTTCTCTAAAAACAAGGTAATAGGATGGGGCACAAGAAGCTGTTTTTTTGTGGGGAGCCTTTACAAAACAAAATATAAAATCTGCCGGCTGCCGTGGCTCACGCCTGTAACCCCAACACTTTGGGAGGAGCCTGAGGCCAGTGGATTGCTTGAGGCCAGGAGTTCAAAATCAGCCGGTTGTGATGGTGGATGCCTGTAATCCCAGCTACTCAGGGAGGCTGAAGCATGAGAATTGCTTGAACCCGGAAGGCAGAGGTTGCAGTGAGTCAAGATCGCACCACTGCACTCCAGCCCGGGCTACAGAGAGAGACTCTGTCTTAAAAAACAAACAAACAAAGAAAAAACCAGAAAATATAAAATGAAACAAATCATTCTTCTTCACTTTCCCCAAATCAGTCCCAACCTGGGGTTGTGAAGACTTCAAGACATTAGAGGTGATGCTAGGAAGTAGTGGGAATTGACTTATTCCTAGAGACTTTTAGGAAATTCTTGGGAGTAGAAGACAGACTTTGCAAGAAGCTAAGATTTTTCAAGATCAAGTTGGGGTAAGAGTTAGCAACATGGGGATCTTGTTTTTAATGAACCCAATTCTCCTCCTCAGCCTGACGATGCCTGTAAACACCCAGGCAAGGTGAAGCATGAGTTCAGTATTACCTGTCAGATGTGTTTCTCACTTCTGCTGCTGTCTTTCACCTCTGCTCTGCCCGGTTTCATCAGTGTAACACCTAGCCCAGCCTTCAACTTTACTCTCCAGGCTTGTTTCTGAATGAGCTTTAGGTATTATCAAAGGCATCATCCTTTAACCTCAAAGGATAAAGACTCTTCACCAGTGAAGATATAAGAAGACAAAGCCACAGGCTCTGAGGGTCATTTCGAGAGTGCTCTGGGCATCATTTGAGCACATTCGTGTCACCCTCCTCTGCGGTTACTCCTCATATGATGAGCATACCAGCCGGTCCTGGGATTAGACAGTGAGAAGGGCCTGCTTTCACTGGCCGCAGGTCACTGTTGACAGAGCCACAGGAAGAAGAAAGGGATCCAGATCTCCTGGGAAATCAGGTCCTTATTTACTTGTAGTCCAGAGAGAGAGAGAGAGCAGAAAATCAAAGACAGCCTGAGAAACATGTCTGTGGCCTCTGATCATGGACACCTGTGCACAGAATACAAGTCCTGAAAGGAAATGGTGTACAAATCATCCATGGTCTGGTGACTTCTAATCCAGAGCCAGGCCTCTGTCCCTGGCAGCCCCTGTGGGCAGGCCCGGGGCAGGCTGGGCCTCCACACAGAATGGGAAAGGAGAGGTCACTAGAATCAGGGGAGATGGGGACTGAACCAGCTGTACTACTGGTCTTGGTGGGGGATGCCATCCAAATGCCAATGGCCAAAGGGGCCTGAGGTTTCTGGCCCCATCCCAGTGTCCTTGTTCATTTCTGGGAAGACACTCTGCATAGGGACTGTTTAGTGACAGCAGGAGGAATTTAGTGCTAGAAGGCAGCAGGTGATGGAAGCTTCTTGGAGGACGACAGCTGGTGTCTGCAGATGTGCGGAGCAGGGTTGCCCCAGTGGAAGGAATGAGGGGAAGGTGATCAACCATACCCCTTTACCTTGAATTGAGGGGTCCTGGGATGGGGGCTTTCAGTGCTAAACCTGGGGAAACCCTGGGCAAACCAGGACAAGCTGGTCCTCTGGGGAAGGCCAGGGAATCGCTGTGCAGGGCATCAGGGCCCTGGCTGGGCAAGAAGAGAGATGCCAAGTTCAGAACTGTTTAGATCTTAAGGCATAAATCTCCTTCACAAAAATCAGATGCAAAGAAAACCCTAGTCCTCCCTCCTTTAACACACATGCACACACATGGGAACACAAACCTACAAAAAAGACAATTTTACACATGCACACACACAGGCACACAAACCTACAAAAAAGACAATTTCCTCTTAGTGAACTTATTTAATGTATGCAGCCCTCTTTTCTGCTGATAGCAGCCATTTCTGATTTATTCCTTGTTGTAAGAAATTTCTTACATCTTCCTTCCTCTGGGGTTCCCAGTGTTGGAATTGAAGCTTTGGGTCTCCGCTAAGCGAGTTGGTCTGGTAAGGGCTTCTTCCTAGTACAGGCCCAGTCCTCTGTGTGGGTCACCCAGCTCAGGGGAGGCAATGGGTGGGCAAGGCAAGTGCCTAAGTGTCCAGGCTTAGACCAGACTTGGGGCAAGATGACACATTCCAGCTCTCTCCAGCAGCTGCCAAGGAGTCAGTGAAGGTAGTGTTTATCTTGGAGCCAGTCAGGCAATGCTAAAGTTCAAAGACCCAGTGTCTCTGGCTGGCCAAGGCTGGAGAAAGAAGGTTAACATGTGGGTTTCCTGGCTTCCACCAATGTAGTTCTCCCCAGAAGACTTCCCTGTTGTGTTTAGCAACAAGTCTGAGACCATTAGAAGTCTCCCTATTCAATGTAGATACTGTTTTAAATATCTTCCCATTAGCAAAGGGATTTATTTTTGTTTTGTTCTTGGGAGGATAATTCTGGTTGTCTTAAAAAGGCTTTACGAATTTTCTTAAAAACACTGCATTTATCTGATGTAATCCTGCCACTCTCTTACAGGAACAGCTGTTGGTGTTTGCAGCCACACATGTTTGAGATCAGTTATCTTTTGACATAATGACCAAGATTTTTTGTTATGTCAGATGAGATAAAAGTAAGTATTTGCTGCTACAGTTTCCCCTGATAAGCAGTATTCCACTTTTATATAAGAGGGCCAGATGGTTGAATTAAGGATGAAATAACACATATTGAAATTTGCTTTTAAATCTACCTCTGTACACAGAGGTTCTCTTAAGAGAGGTTTACCATGAATCTTTGGCTTTGTCCTCTCCTAATGATACAGGAACTATAAAGAAATTATTTAGGCAGTTAGTGAGGGTAAGAGAGTCTTTGTCAAGGTTTCCTTTTTAAGAAAAAGCAGCCCCCAAATAATTTCTTTTCTAACGAAGAGCAGCCTGAAAAATCAAGCTGCTGACATAGAAAAGCAAGATAGAAGCTTGCATGGGTGAATGCCGGTAGCCGTGCCAATGGGAAAAGGCTACCTGGGGGCCAGGCATGTTCAACATGGAGGCTCTATCTTCCCTTTTCTTTGTCAACCACATGTACAGCAATGAAGCAGGCAACATGGCGCTGGCCAGGTAGAGAACCCAGCTGCATAATGGAAGATTACAGTGGGCTGGCCAGCTTCTTGCACTATGCAAATGACACGCCTGGTCTGACCAATCTCTCATACCCTATGTAAATCAGACACCGCCTCCTCAAGCTCCTGTATAAAATCCCATGCATTTCACCATGGAACTGGAAGACCTACTCGGGAGCTCCTCTGTCTTTACAGCAGAGAGAGCTTTTCTCTTTCTTTCACCTGTTAAACCTCTGCTCTTAACCTCACTCCTTGTGTGTCTGTGTCCTTGATTTCCTTGGCGTGAGGCAACGAACCTCAGGTATTATCCCAGATGAACGATGCCACTTCACTAAGGAAGATAAAGGAAACTAGAGACTAAGCTCAATATCACACTCCTCCCATGTGTATGCACACTTACATATACATCTTTGTTTTAATTTAAACAGGAGAAAGAAGTTAGGAAAGTGTTTATGTTCCTAAGCTGTTTTTCCATAATCTGAGCTTTGTTGGAAGTATTAGAACAGATCTGCAGCAAAACTCAGAAACTGTGAACCCTCAGTGCAGTTTCTCAAATGTGCTCACATGTGATCCTAGATCCATCTTACACCTTGCTATTCCAGTTTAATAGTAGGGTATTAAATCTGGCTTCCTGTGCTGCAGTGATTTAGAAGGTGTGTGAAATATGGAATTGTTTTGTTGGACTCTTCCTTATTCCTTATCTGTTTACCACCCACCAATACAGCAACTACTAAAAATAAGGCTAGAGCTCTGTGTTCTTCCAGTAGTGAGATGAATCAATGTTGATAACGTGCCCTCTCTTGATTCCCAGGTGTATAAACAATGAAATTTTTGATGAGTTTTCTTGCGCAAGGGGTGAAATCTCTAGCCAATAAACAGAGCATCTATCTGTGTGTGAGTGCATGTCTGTGTGCACATGAGTGCATGCCTTGTGTGTCCGTGTGTGTGCATTTGTGTGCTGTGTTTTGAAAGAAGCTAATTAAACTGTAGACACTAAATCTTTAGATGTTACTGAATCAACTCAATCAGTTCTGGCAAGTCCAAATATTTGCAGTGGTAGCAAATACGAATAAGCGATCACATATAGAACACTTGCCATGTGGACAATCAGATGGATTCTGTCATCTAAGATTTAAAAAGCAAAATAAAAAAATACCACGGAAACCTTCATGTTATGGGAAAGTGACTGCATATTTGTAAAGAACACAGTCAATACTAGATGTGTGAGCTGTAAATAATGTAGTCATTATTATTTTGGTCTGGAACACTTTATGTCCTTTAGTCATTAAAATTAGGATCTATGAGACTGGGGCAGCATGGAGAAATGACTATTATACCATGCAGTGACTTTTTTTTAAAAAAGAAAAACATAAACTTAGGGCATCTATTTCCCACCATTTCCTCATTTAATTACAATTCCCTGATACCTTTCTACTAGTCTCGTGCTGTTTGGGGGCAAACTAGTAAGAAGCTGGGGGCAAAAGTCTCCTCTTCCAATAAATTCCTGTGGAAGTAGGAAGCTATTATCTGTTTCTTCCTTTTATAATGGAGCTTAAATTCTTACCTGAAATAGACCCCAGCTGTGGAGGTAAAGGGTGTGGAGGAGAGGAAGAAATAACAGTGTTTGTGAGTGCGCATGTGTGTGTGTGCACGTATGTGGCAGGTGTTTGCAAACACATGGGAAGCACCTATGCTTTCCTTGTTTCCAGTGGGAGAAGCTGCCTAAAGCATGTCTCTTCCTGTTCAGCAAGACATCTCGGTTCCCTGAAAATTCGTCAGGGATGGTGAAATCTCCATCAACGAACACAGAAAGCTCCACCAAAGAGACAGTTCATGGTGAATTCAGTTATAGTGACATTCTAGAAGTTGACACCGGTCAACCTTTCTATCCACCTCCACCCTGTCTCAGTGTCTTTCTTTTGCTGTTGCTTCTCATCACCAACAAACTCATGTCTGGTTTTTGGGAAACATTACTGTATAATGGCTTCTGTAAAATAAGGGCTCTCCTTTCTAGAAAAATTTAATAGTCTTAGCAATTAAGCCCATGTTTTATAGTATTGTTTCATTAGGAATAAACACATATATTGTAATTAAAAACTTTTCTCAGCTTCTGAGTGGTCTTTCCATTTCATCAAATATTAAGAAGTGGGAGTATGAATGAAGGAATTAAAGAAGAAACAGAAAAGAAGGAAAAAAATTCACAAAATGTAATACACAATCACACCAGGCAACTGTAGTCTCTTTCCTGGATAATTTGTGTTAAAATTTATCAGACTCAGAAGCTGATGTGAAAAATAGCCCAATATAGTTTTTTCTCCTTGTTGTCTAATATCATCGCAGGTCTATCTGGCTCATTGATAATGTAATTTCTTTCTGTTTAAAGGCAAAATACTTCAAGTATTTGACAAGCTAAACATTAGCCCTAAAAATGTGTATCAATCTGCATTTATATATTTTCTACACAAAAAGTTCTCAAACTCAAAATCAAAATATTTACAAAGGTATCATGTGCTTATCGATGTCACACATTTTCTTTGCAAAGTGCATAATGAAAATTTCAGAAGTAGTCGATTCTCTTTGCTGTAAAATGTCTCCATTAAAATACAAAGAAACAAACTATTGATGCACGGGGCAATTTGCATGGATCTTAAGAGGTGTTCTGCTGAGTAAAAAACTGCCAGTCTCAAAAGGTACATACTGAATGATTCCATTTTTCTAGCATTCTCAAAATGACAAAATTACCAAGAAGCAAAACGGATGGGAAGGCCGGAGTGAGGGAAGGAGATGGAGAGAGGGAGGCGGTGACTATAAAGGGACAACTCAAGGGAGTTTCTTTGCAGTGATGGAGCAGTTCTGTGTCTTGATGGTGGTGGTGACGATATGCATTTCTACAGGAGGTAAAATGTCATAGAGCTGTACACAAAAACATACACAAGAAAAATGACTGCATGCAAAGGCTGGCAAAATCCAAGTAAGGTCTAAGCTCTAGTTAAATTGTATTCTCAATGTCCTGGTTTTGCTAATGTACTGTAGTTATCATTGCGGAAGACCGGGTGATGAGTACATGAGACTTCCTTGTACTATTATTGCAACTTCTTGTGAGTCTGTAATTATTTCATTATATAAAGGTAGAAACATAAATCTCTGTTGAAGAAAAACTTCTGGCAACTAAACACACTTGGAAGCAATTTAGTCAAAGACTGGTGTCCTTTCAGGAGGCAGAGCCCTTAAGTGTAAACACTGAAGACCCCTGATTTAGCATATGTTTAGTATCCAGGTAACCAGGACTGCAACTCTTAGACTGTGTAACTGAAAACAATTAATTGTTCCCATTACTTTTATGAAGGTTGTAGAATCAGGAAATTTCAGAGCAAGCAGGGTCCATGCTCTCAGGTTACAACTCTCTGTTTTGATATCCTGATTTGTAATGTGAGGGCTTTGTCCTAGTTTCTTTGCAGTGTCTGGCCTAGTTCTAAATTTCATACTACACATAAACTACAGAAATGGTAATGGTAATCATAAATTTTGCCTCAGTATTGCATAAGACAAATATTTCAACTTATGTTGATTATAAATGTGGATACAGAAAGAACCCATTTATTATGTAACACCATCTATTAAAAATAACTGGAGAGCAAACCAACTGGACTAATTCTTACTCCTTAGATCAGGTGGTAATTTTCCAGCACAGAGGGTCTGGGCAGTTTCCTTGAAATGACATATCATTACATCCTCCTTGTATAGAATATAGTGCTCATATCTACTGATATCTACTGGAGTGTTTGCGTAGAAAGGGGTGGCATCAGTGTGTCCCAGTAAGGACCCCTTGACTGCCCATGAGACCTGCTAAATCGACCCTGGGGAGATTCAGGACAAACACTCAAACTTAGGAGGCTCTAACCCTTATCATTTGGGAATAAATGATGATATGCTTTTTATAACCAATATGGCTTTAGTTTCCTTACTTGTCTCAACTACTTTTCTTCATGGAATGCTAAAATAGAACTACCTTGGGAAACTAAGCCCACTGTAAAAACAAAGTCAGGTTCTAGGGCTGTTCCTCCCTCATGATAACACGCCTAGAGAAAAGGATTTTAACTGCAGCAACATTTGTTTTTTTTTTTTTTTTTGGGTATTCAGTTCCCTTAAGTCTATAATAATTTATATTTGAAAAAAAAAAAAAAGAACTAGCAACTCATAGCATTAGTGTAATAATTTTATTAATAAAACGAACCCATAGGATTCAAACAAGTATACAAAGTATTTTTTTTTTCCTGTGGGTTAAATTGTTACACTTTTAATAATAAAAATAAGAAAGTTTTCATAGTTAACTTACCAAAAACATAACCCTTGCCTATTGTTTCTTATTGTGCAAAACAAAAACAAAGAGTTTTGCCCACAGAAGGATTTTGTGCACCAAAACATGCACATTTTCAATTTCAAAATTTCTGCATCAAAATGAAAATTCCAAGGCCACGTTTTTGTTTTTTCAAACTAAAGAAGGGCAAGAGGGGAATAAACAAGCAAATAACAGCAGCTAAATTTTTAATCTTCATTCCCAGGTATTTTCTGTTTCAATGTAGAATTCTCCACATTCATAAAATGATATCTTCAACCTACTGCTTACGGTCAGATATGCCAGTATCAGTTCGATAAGGCAAGTCACACCTTTTAGCTATTCTCTTAAGTCCTACAGAGATAGTTTCACTTCAATTTCACAGGATCACTTCAAGATTTATCTAAAAAGGTGACAAAACAATCCTAGTGAAGGATTCCTTTAAGTAGTTGCTTTTCTAGATGGAGCCAAATAATTAAACTTTCTCTCTCTCCATACTGGAGTTTGTTTCTTTCATTACGTTTTAGTATCATGGAGTCGAACAATGCTTTGACAAGGCATGAACTACAACTTAGAAGTCAATGAACAGTTGAAGATGATCTTTTCTAAAGTAAAAATCAACTGTGTAGACAACACTTAAATACACATTACCTGTTTAAAGATACACACACAAAAGAGCAAAATTCAAAAACCAAATCAAGGAATAATGTTTTGTGACAATTTCAGTAGCACAATTACTGGTCTAACAGTTTTGCATTGTGGTATAGTGGCTTACAATGAAAGAACTATGCAGGATGCTTCCATGATTGCAGAGAAGAGAGGTAAGCCCAGAGGGTGAAAAGCATACATTTGCCTAATGTGTGTAGAAAATTCCCTGATCAAATGGCCAACTAACTTTTAAATACAAAATTTAACCTTAGAAGAACTTTTCTATTTTTGGTGAACATTGATTGAAAGAAAAATCAATCACTCTGTTAAATGAAGTACAATATTCTGCAGGGGAAGCACCAGGGTTTCCAGATCAAACCCTTAGGACATGAAGAAAACCAAAGTACTCTGCTAGTTCAAAATCTCTATCACAGGAATCCCTGGCTCCCTTCCATGTGTCCAGAGATGCTCTCAGCTCACAAAGCCAACAGATGGAGGGAAAAGCAAGTGAACATGTGACCATGTAGGAGGGGAGCTGGGGACAGTAAAACACTGCTCAGACTTTTAGCAGAAACACAATCCTGTTGGTCTGAATATCCTGAGGTTAAAGGATAATAAAATATTGCACCAACACAATAAAGAAAAAATCACAGTTTAAACAGAATTACTGAAGAACTGGAATAATGTACAATGCAGTGACTGCCATCAGTAGACCTAGGTCTCTTGACAGGAATTAAAGTTGTGTCTTTTTTAAAAAATGGCACTCCTACCTTCTTTTGGTTTGGTGTTTATTTTGACATTCTCTTAGGTATACATATATTTACTTCCATTTAATGCTAACTTACTGAATTTTCCCCTTGGCCCAGTTTCATATTTAGTGATAGTTGCTGTAAACAGCAGTAACTCCAAAGAAGAGTACTCAAGGCGAGAGATTTAAAAACATATCTGATAACCCCATTAGAGGTAGGTTAGAAAAAGGCCTTTTATTTTGGACTGTGTAGTTATCAAGGCATCCTGCAGATGCAACCTTTTCTCTCACTTCTTTCTCTGACATGCTCCTAGGTGAATAAGATATGAGGAAAATCAAACATATATCCTGTTAAAGCACTTAAAGGGGGTAAAAAGTACAGCCTTCAACAAAATGTGTTTTCACACGAAATTCATCTTTCCCCTTTGAACCGACAAGCTTTTCAAGAAACCCTTTCTTGGTTTCATAATACTGTACTGCCAATTTATAAACTACGTTTTAGTCTACCCTTGAAAGAATGAAAACTGTAGTACTTCATTAGGACCTCATATGACCATGATCTCAAGAAAAGATACTTTCAATGTCTCTAGGCCTGAATATGATAGGAAATCATGAAGCACCCAAAACCTCAGGGTCTCACATTGTATTTGGAGTGGGCCATTTTCCTATTCATGCACACCCTTGTTTTGTTACCCTCTCCAAAATCAAGTCTTCCCCGCTTCAGTTCATATCGCCTTCATTCCACTCTTTAAAACGCCATGGGAAACTCCCACAGTGTTTCCACTGTTGACAGATTCCTTTCTCTCAGGTCAGCGCAGGCACCCTTTCACTTACTCTATAACCATCAGGACTTCCATTACATTCTGTGACTTTGCACATCTTCATCCCAGTTTTTAGCAGGGATATATATATGACCACCATATAAACTTGTGCAGCAATCCTGTCGGCCCACTAGAAATTTCTCACATTCTTTAATTCCTGTTGCCTTCAGTCTTGATATTCATTTATGTTTTCAAGTGAATCTTTCCTGTCTCTTTCCCAAAAAGGCAGAAGGAAAAGAACCAACGTTCTAATTTGATGATGAACACAGTGATTTCTGAAATATGTTCAGAGAATGAAGGAAACAGGCTGGGTCTCTTCTACATCGCTAGGATGTGGATCAACCTGCAAAAAAAGAGCAGACTGAGATTAGTGTTGTAGCATTATTTAAAATGATTCTAGTACCTATTTCTAATTACATGATGGTTATATGCCAAGTTGGTCAGACCCTGCTATTAGTAAGTCCCAGAAGGTGCTTAAGTTCTCTATATTCCATGGCCAAATAACAGACCTTAGAGGCAATCCACAATACTGTATATGATGCCACAGATCACGAGGAAAATAGTAAAAAAATCTGGCAAAAGAATCAGTGATAATCTATTACCACTGTATAAACAAATTTAAATGTATCCCTTACTAATTATGAGTCAGCAACAGATACTCTAATAAATGGATGACAAAAAATGATTTGAAAATAATACAGTAAAAGTCTAATTTTCTTTTGCTTTGCTTACCTCTGCATAAAGAGGTGGGGGTTGAAACCGGAATTCCTGTATACAGGCAAACATAGGACAGCACACTTCTCCCTCACAGTTAGGGGGCTGAGGGTAAGAAGGAATGTGTCTAGAGAATTCTTCCTCTGATACCACATCTGCATAATTTGGTGGTGCTGAAATAGAAATGAAGTTGGAGTAAGAAATCCACTCAAAAATTAATCTCAATTCTTAACTGTTACAAAAACAAGAAACAGCTAAATTTGAAGATAATATGGCATTCTTTCCCTCTAATCAGCAAAGTTTTATGCACATTACAATAAAAAATAGTTTCTCCCTTTATTAAACTACTACTAATAGATTATATTCTAGTCTCTTGAGATATAGGTAAACAAATATCACTGAACTATGACTACAGAAAATACGTAACACACCACACATTTGACTATTTTTCATTGTTTTCCTATTACAAATAGGAATTAGGAAATGTACATCTTATTCCTCAATCTGCTATCAGCAGCTTTGCATCCTAGATAAAGCTAAACGTTCAAAGCCGCTCCCAGGACTAACGCTTTATGATTTTTTAGTAGTAGGAATAAAGATACCAAGAGTAGCAGTACTAATCAACATTTGAGCACTTCATAGCTTATATATTCTGTTCTTAGATATTTTCTAGGTAAAACTTCATTATGAAAGAACACCAAAATATTTTACCTTCAGGCTGTTCTGGCAGGGTCAGTGTCAACCAGCTCATATCCATACTGAACTGGCTGGCAATGCTGGAGTTTCTGCTGCCAAAACCATTATATGGAATTGTACCAATCACTAATGGCAGTTCAAGCATCAATTTTTTAGCACCAGGAATGTGAATGTACACCTAATAAGCCAAAAAAAAAAAAAAAAAAGAGAGAGAGAGAGAAAGGAACAAATGTAAGTTACACCTCCAGTAGGTAGCCCAATTAATTTCTTTTTTCAAAGAAACAAATGCTTTTGTCAGCTGCCACCACCCTCATCACAATTCTCAACCGTCTTGATTAAACAAAATGAAGAGTACACAAAACATAGTGAATGCTCTGTGACAGAGAACTGTGTCCTTAACATGCATCATGGTAGGTTTGCATGGCTCATATAATAATTATAGAAAATTAAGGATATGTCTTCAATATAACAAACACCCTTTAATGCACCTCAATTCTTTTATGGCACTCTATTAAATCCCTTGTGGGGAATAGTTTTTTATTAAAAACAAGGGCCAATCTTCATACAATCCCCAATTGGTGTTAATGCTGAATATGCATAGTAACATGACATCAGTTATTGTCCATCATACACTTTTTTTTTTTAAAGAGCTTTGCTTACAGCTAAGGAATAGTCCACTCTGATAATGCAGCAATCCAGGATGGATGGAGTGACAGGTGGAATTTTGAGCGTTTTCCCATTCCATGTGTCCGTGCTCCCGGAAGCGATGTGGTTTCCTCGCACATTGGCAACCATGTGTCGAATGGTCTTTGTTTTTCCACTAGCCAAATACGTCTGGGTTTGGAAAATAGCAGCCTTTGGAACAATCAGACGAGAGGAACAATTCTCTATTTCTGCATAGATTGGAATAGCTTCTCCTAAAAAGAAAACAAAACCAGGGAGGATTCAGAGACTCTTTAAAAACTTCTCACCACAGTGGATTAGGGCCATATAGCTGAAATGTTCCAACATCACTTTAACAAATTGAGAAGCTTTGATGGAAAACATATTGTAAATTCAAGCCAGAGAAATAAAAATTCACTGCAGGTTGTGGTAGATCTTATTTTCTAATTATTGCATTATTGACTTTTCTAATGTAGCAATATTGCATTAGCAATTCTAAAGATATGTAAATGACCAGTGTCTATATAAATTAGGATAAGACATACAAATAAATGATTCAGGACTATGTTAAGTATAAAAGATCACTAACAAACTCATTAGTGCTTATCAAATTAAAATCTGCCCAAGAGGAGAACAAAGCCTTTGCTTTTAAGGAATTAATAATGTTAAGGCACAGAAAGAATCAACGGATGGACTAGGCAAGTTTTATAACATTATGGCTCCACATCATACCATTCCATACTGAATTCCTTTCCAACAAGTTCGAATCCTGAAGCAGGGGCCAAATCCACTGCTGGAAATGGGCCCTTCACTATTGGCAGTTCCAGTAACAATCTGATTGTTAAGTTTGTTAATATACTACATTCCAGTCCCAAGTATTTGCATATATCAAGCCAGCAAGGAATCAGAATGTCTAATAGCATTTCATACTCCAATAGTTCTCTTCTTAGCAATACAACCCCGGAGATTCTTTTGCAACATTAAAATCAGATGCTGGCATTTTCTCATTCCTCTAGTTATATTCTTTGTTACTAAAGTAACAGGATCGAAGTCAGAAAAAAACAGGAGTTTGACTGGAAACAATTCCTCCATTTAAAAATACTTAAATATCAATTATTTATATTAAAAATGTATCACTACTCATGTTTTAAAATACTATACATGTCATACAATTACAAAAAACACTATTTAAAATCACTTAAAATTAGCTAAGAAGATGAATGAAATCTTTCATTTGGACTTTCAAGCATTTTGCTTACCATTACAGTATCCCTTTCTTTCAATTTTGGCACTCAGCGAGACTGGACCAGAAGTGAAAAACCAACAGCCAACCATTTTCTCTTGAGTTTTCAATACAGGGGTCTTGAAAATTTCAAACAATAAAACAACCTTAATTAGGCCACTCTGGAGAACTCATATAACTTAAAATTATGTCTTTCTTCACAGAATGGTAGTAAAGAAATACCAAAAAATGAATAAAACTTTCTTATCCTTATGTAACATATTAGGCCAAATATGCACAAAAACACAGGGTGTTAAGACTCCCCCTTTTAGGAAAATCACAGTGAATTTTCAGATTCAAAAATTAGCATGACACCATTTTATTTTATCCTGAAGTAATTATGTTTCCAGGAAATAATATACCATGTTTTTTTTAAAAAATCAAAAGCTGTATTAGTACTTATAAACATGACAGAATTATTTTTAAGACTTTATATACAAAAGTCAGGTGGAAGGATAAATGATATAAAAATAAAAAATAAAAAAAATCAGAACATTATATTTATTTTGGCATTTAATAAGTGGAATAATCAAACAGCCTTTTCCCATCACTTACTTCAAAATGCATTATCAGGCAGAAATTTCATGTGTTCTTAATTTGGAATGGTTTTGGGGTTTTGTGTAATAGTGCAATAACGTGTAGTGTTAACAGATCTGAAAAGCTTATTAAATATACTATCTCACGATAGTATTCTATTCTATAGTGTCAAGAGAAGTTACTACAAGATTTACAATGTTCAGTTTACAAGTTACACACACCAAAGCTTTCTGTAAAACCCAGTTACTTGCAATATTTTTTCTTTATTTATACAAAGAATAGTAAGGGATCAACAGTGTCTGTTTTTAGCAAAGACAAATCCCTTTAAATCAATTCCTGCAATGGTCATAAAAACTTTAAGAATATTTAACCTGCCAATTCTAAGTAGTTTTAAAAAATACAAGTTACTTAGCATCACCAATTTTCAAAAATGGTTTTAAAGCAGCTGTTAAAAAGTCATAGCTATAAGCCAGGCCAGCTGGGTGCTGGCTATTTTATGATTCTGACCACAAGAGGCCATGTAACCACAGCATATCTGCTATCCTTTCATAATCTAAAGGTGAACATTAAATTCTATTTCTCTTTCATGCGAAAATAAGACTTAAACAACAACTTTTTAACTGCTAGCTTTTTCCTTGTCTTTCAAAAACACAGGCTAGAAAAACCTCCAACATGAAAAATACATCTTTGTCACATCAGTATCGTGATGGAAAGTTTAAATTATCTCAGTATTTTCTATGAAGTAAAAAAAATCATTCATTCATATTTAAATGAAGAACCATTAGGTCCTAGTAGCTATCATGAAAGTACAAGGTATAATTTTATATTATTTTGATAATATGGGTTTAGATAAAAGAATCTAGCTCATTAGCTCCCATCTTGCCTATTCTGTTGTTACTTATAGCCTGATCTTTCTTATCAGTCTACAGTATTTCTGGTGATTATTAGAAGTTCAATGCTTTAATGTGGCCAAATCTGTCATAAGGAAATGATAAGTGAAAGGATCTCGGCGGCAGCTGCATGCACTTACTTAATGTTAGAAAATGACATGCAAAATGGAAGGATACATAGCATAATGGCCTGAGCTTCAATAACAGGCTGAGCATGATTAATACTCTTCCATAATTACTGTTCCTCAACCTGCTATTATTGAGGAGTTTAGAATACCCCAGTCCTGTAAATGTGGCCACTCTGGTAAAAGTAACTACTCTCTATGTGTGCATTATTGTTATTAAGCCTTATTAATGCATTTCAAGCCTGTGTAACTTTTTGGCAAAAGAAGCCCTGAACAGCAGGGACATAATCAATAGTATTAACACACACAATTTGTAATTTGTCCAACCTAGAATCATATATTTATAGTGAATGCCTTTGGGTTACAAGATTGTGTTTTCTAAGCCATCAGAAAGTGACAGGACCGACTACCAGTAAACTGGCTAAATATAGATCCCACTGTTGAAAGGAAGGAGGAAGGGAGGGAAGGAGGAAGAGAAGGAGGAAGAGAAAAAGGAAGAACTTACTAGTAATGCTGGTGTGTTGACATCGACATGACTAACAACCTGCAGTTCCCTCTTTACACTCTGATCAGGTACCTTGGGTCGTTCCAACACTGCCCGGACACAGTACTGAATGCTTCCATATTTCCCAGTAAACGAGGTGACCAAAGGTCTGAAACCAACCAAAGACATTAATTATGAGTTTACTTTCAGTTAAACATAGCCAAAAAAAGCATGGTTTAAACTGTTTTAGGTTGGAAATAAAAAATGAGTAAGTCTATTTAGGGACTATTCAGTATAAACATGCATACTTGAGAATCAGAAGATACCTCGCAGTGATACGTTCAGATGGACATATTGCAGAGAAAGATAACCACAAAATTATACAGTTTCACTTACTCAGATGGAAGTTGAAAGCGAAATGGAAATTCATGTTTTCCAGGCTGTAATAAAATGATGCCTTCACCTATAAGAGATTGTATTTTATTTTAATGAAGGATGGTTAGTATTAGATCAAGAGTTTTCACAATGTAAGTAATTTTTTGAAGGAAGTTTTTCTTGCTACAAAATGTACCATATTCCAAAAGTTTATTAAACAAATGTACAGAATTAAATTTGAGTGTGTGTGTGTGTGTATGTGTGTGTATGTGTTTGAGCGACGGGGTCTTGCTCTATTGCCCAGGCCAGAGTGCTATGGCCTTGAACTCCTGGGCTTAAGCAATCTTCCTGCCTCAGACTCCCAAGGAGCTGGGACTACAGGCATGTGCCATGGTTCTTGACTAATTTTTAGTAATTCTTTCCAGAGATGGGGTCTTGCTATATTGCCCAAGCTGGTCTCAAACTCCTGGCCTCAAATGATTCTCCCACCTTGGACTCCCAAAGCACTAAGCTTATAGGGGTGAGCTACTGCACTTGGCCAGTTTTTACCAAGTACCATAACACTCACACGTACATACACACATATATTCCATTCTCAAATAGGCCAATTACTAAAGTGCTAAGGCTTAGAACTCCAACATACATATATATGTGTATATGGATATGTATATTTGTGTGTGTGTGTGTATATGTAAAAATCACAACTGCTTACCCCCATTCTATTATACTAATGGGAAATACCAATATTAAATTGGACCAAAAACGAATTTAGCAAGACAGATTTATTCTGGGTATACCAGAAACATCACATTGAGTATTCTTTGAGCAGAAATGGAAAAGGGAGTGAAAACTTTATGAATATTGTTAATATTGGGTATAACACAAAACAGCCAAACCAACAAGACAAGCTATTAAGCAAGTCATGTATGTATCCTTGAGCTCTCCTGACTAACAAAGAGTTTCTTGGTGGCTAACTTGGGAATACAGAAAGGGCTTTACCAAGCATGGCCAGGGCCCTTTTCTCAGCTTTGGGTTACCAGCTCCATTTTATTTCATGCAGAAGCTTATCATTGGATTGTGAGAAGGCCAAAATGCAGGGTGTGGAGGGACTTTGTAAGGCCAGAGGCAACACTGAAACCTGTGATGAAGGTACTAAGACAATCTGTTTAATTCAGATCCAAAGTAGACTTTGTGGCTTTCACGGTTGGTCAGGAGGCTCTCTTGAAAGACTTACACACTCTCCTTTCATTTCATGCTCAGATTTAATATTGAACTCCCTTATTGTGGATAAGATAAATAAGATGAAGAAATGGGAACACAGAGAGAACTCTGAGATTTGCCTGGTCATCTGACACTAAAATGAAGATTTCTACTTTATCCATTCACTAAAAAAAATTAAAGAAATCAGTAGTGAAATGGGAATTTTTTATCCCTTAAATAAAAAACAGAGTTTTATTTTATGACCTTAACCAAGTCAGCTGACATTTCAACTTTGTACTTTTAGAAAATAGGAACACATTACTGACCCATTAAGTCTTCTGAATCTATGCCCAATTTTTAATGTGTTGACATCAAGGGCGATAAAAAAGTGACACACCTGCCACTTAAGTCAATTTGAATACTCCACAGGTGGGTGACTGGAGGCAAAGTGAAGAACAAGTCACAGGGGCATGAGATCATGTTAAATTCAGTGGCAGGGCGAGTCCCAGTGGCTGAGGTGTACTCAGGAAGGTTGCAGCAGAGCTACAGTACCAGGGACCAGGGAAGCATCTCAACCTGATGGCTGTGGAGTGAAAGGCTCAAGGCAACGCCAGTGCTCCTAAAGGAGCTGGGCTGAAGTTCTAATTTGAAATTATTAGATTACAGAACATGACCAAGTATTTACAAATATTTTGAAGTATGTATTTCATTTGAGTTTAAAATGCATAGTGATTAGATTTCAGGCACTGTGGATAATCCTCAAATAGACCAGGGGAGGAAAGGAGATTACATGCTTGTACACAAGTAATTACCATAGAGTGCTAGAACCTAGAGCATTTACAAAGGAACAGGGGTGGGCCCAATATCTTCAGGACCTGAGGGCTGGAATGGAGACAGGTAGGAAGGGAAATTTAGATAAGGGAATAGCATGAGGAAGAGCATAGCAGACATGTGTGGGGAACAGAGTTACCCAGGATGCTGAAGAGAATGAGAGATGAAGTTCCCCTTTCATTAAGAAACAAATCGACATAGGAGACATATCATTTAAAATGAGACTTTCAACTATCTCAAAACATAAACAGGAAAAAGAAATGGAAAAACTGATAAAAATGGGTTATAATATTTGGAATTCAATCTTTGTTTTCTTTTCCTCTTTCTCAATTTTTTTTTTTTTTAATGTAAAAGGTTCACAAGTTGAACCATGTGCCCAATTCTGCTCTGCACCAACCGCTCATTATTTCTGTCTTGTATACTGAGCCCTACAAAGTCACAGAAAGATGTTTCAATCACTAATGGTCTTACAGCCAAAGCTCATAATTAAAGGTTTTGGTGAGCCGTGGGATGCAGAAGACCATTACAGAGGCAGAGACTGGGGCTCAGGAAGAGCGACTTGCATAACGTCACACTGCTGGTGGGTGATGGAGAACTGAAACCAACTCTCTGATACTGTCTTGTCTTTCTACTACAATTTCTCAACAAAAATATGAACAAAAGCAATCACAATGATAGCAAGTAGTTGAATTAGATTAAGGATGTCAAATAATTATCTGGAGAGCATTTGTGAAAACAGATCCCAGTGCTACATAACATGGATTTCTAAAAATCTCCTTAGGTGATTGAAACACAGCCAGGTTTTGTAATGAAATGACCCCAGAATACAGACTGTGTCAAGATGCTAACTTCTTCCAAGCTATAGATATTAGGGGTGACTTATTTTTTTTCCTCAGCTTGTACTATGGTCTTAAGCAAAATGTAATTGTGCCAATATGTGCTATGATACATTCTAAAACAAGTTTAAGATTTTCAAATTGTCTAGCTTTTACATTCTGTTCCATGTGTATATATGTGCGTGCATGTGAGGAATAAACATCTGACTTGTGAATTAAAAAACTATTTGTTAGCCCAGATTTTACCAAAGCAGTTTTTTATTGCTAATTCCAGGTTCAACTGTTTTTAATTTTACATCTATTTACTCAGCAGTTACAGGCCCAGGGATAGAGTCCAAAGTCCTGGACAAAAATGAATGTATGTCTCTCTCCCAATGTCCTTGACTCCATTCAGCCATCTTGCAAATTGTGTTGTCTGCTTCCACTGGGGCCTGGATTGATCCTGGAAGCAATACTGAGGAAAGGGCATGAAGGAGTAAGAACTAGCACTAACACACTGTCGCCATTGATCCAAAAGGCAGTTTTGATTCCAAATACGGTTTTCCTCACTACAATTTTGGGATCACTCAGATGATCATTTACCTTGAGGACTTCGCTGTGTCCACAGTAGGATAAGGCAAAACCACATATTCTATTATATTTTGTATAAGACATAGTACATAAATATAATGCGTTCGCTCTTCAAGGAGAGGAGGTACATACTATCGTTTTACTTGATAGATAAAAGCTCGTGGCATAAAGGTAAAAGTTTAAACTAGTTTTCATCCATGAAATAAGAGTAAGACTCATGGTTCTTAGTATTTTCGTGACTAAAGGGATCCAATTTTTGGTATCTAATATTAATAAAACACTTATGTAATGTGTCCCCACATGGGTACTTCTGGAAAAGTCTACACTATGAACTGGACCTCACCAAAGTGAGCAGGAAGGGAAATTCAGACATGCCCAGATGGCCTTGTCTCTAAAGGCATTTTGAGTGGAGAGAAGTGGAGGAGAGGGGAAGAAGTGGGTAGGAAGGGAGGAGGAGGATGGGGAGGAAGAGGATGCAGAAGAAACAGCAGCAGTATCAGGTACAGGCACAACTCTTACTAAGTGGCCCTGCTCCCCAGAAGAGGGAAACCAAGCATGATGGTCAAGTCTAGAAAACACTTCCTTTGAACTCCTACCCCTCAGGAACTACTTCCCTATTCCCAACACCAAATTTCTGCTAATTCATCATGAACCAAGAACGTGTCCAGGATACGGAGGAGTGGAAGCCATAAGACACGGGCACCGCAGAATGTAACCTCATAGCCGCCGGTTTCACCGTCCCTTCCTCGACCACAAAGAACAGGATCTAGATTTTTGGATCCCCCACTGTCCAATCACAGGTTCCCACCGCACCCAATGGCCCCCCTCCTCTCGCGGTCCTAGAAAATCCCGAGCCACTGGTCCCGGTCAGGCCCGGCGGGCAAGGGGCGGGGCGCCAGGTAGAGCTGCGCACCCAGGACGTGCGGTCTCTTCTTACCCGCGAGGCTAGGCCGGACCCCACCCCCGGAAGCCCGCCCTGATCTCACCTGCCAGGTGGGCATCCCGCCGGCACGCGGCCTCCCGGCCCCTCCCCGGCCCCGTAGCCTGGCGGGGGAACCCCAGGTGCTCGCCTGCGCTTACCGGCCGGGGGCTCCCGCAGGCTGAGGCGCACGTTCAGGTACTCCACCTCCGAGAAGACAGCCAGGGCTGAGGCGCTGGCCGAGGCGCAGGGGCCGGCGCTCGGGCCCCAGGCGGCGGTGGCGCGGCCCTGGGCCTCCAGGCGCAGCGCGCGCAGGGCCACCGGCTCGGACGCCTCCAGCAGCACGTGCCCGGCCACCGTCTCGCCACTGGAGTAGCAGCCCTTGCGCTCGTCCTCGAACACCAGACCCAGGCTCTTTACGCGGCCCTCGGCACCCACGGCCGCCGCGCACCCAGCCTCGCCGCCCATCCCGCCGGGCGACTCGTCCCTGCCCCTGAGGTCGGCAGAGACCCGGAGCCGGGGTCGCGAGCACAGCGGCACCGCTGTCACAGGCGCTCGCGGCAGACTCAGGCCGCGGCGGCAGCCGTGTGGTACCCGATGGAGCACCGGCTTGCCGAGGGGCCTGTCGCTTTAACAAACCCAGTTGGGGCTGGAAAAGGGCCGGGACAGCCCACCCCCGGCGGGCGGCCATAGGTCAGTTGCGAGCCCTGCTTCTTGCTGATTTGTTGTAGATGGTCACTGAGTCATTTCATTGGCGCTCCTACGCGTGGGTTGGCGCAGGAAGGCCGTGCGTGATCAAGCAGTGTTGGCCAATCGGGAGGCTCCGGCGTGCACGTGCACAGGCCGTTTACTGGCTGAGGCCAGGCACAGTCCTGGAGCCCAGGCCAATAGCGAGGCGGTGCGCCCATGTGGACAGACAGTGGGAAACAATATCTGTCAGGGAGGGGGCGGAACAGGGTTATCTCCGGCTCTCAGCGTGTCAGCCGTTCCCATGGTTACGAATGGGGGCGGGGTTTCTAGCAGCGTAAGGACTTTGCAGGAGCCACTGGGTTCTCCCTAGAGCATGAAGTTGTGGCTGTAACTGGCTTGTGTTTATGATTACATCTGCAATACTCAAGAGGAAATAGATGCTCTGCGAAATGGAACTCGGCAATATTTCCTTTTGAGATCTTGGGGGCCGGCCGCATCGGGACTTTAATGAATGACTTGGAATCTTCTAACCTCCAGATTTTTGATCCCCGCCTCTCCCAGGTTTCAGAATTCCCAGACTACGTAAGAGCCATAGATAAGAAAAATGAGGGTTGTGGTTTTAAACCTGATATGTCCCCTAAGGAGTTCTCTTCCTAAGCTCCGCAGTATCGCTGTTAGGAATAGCTGGAACTCTGATTCTTCCTGCTGTAAATAAGGTCATGAATCACATTGTTTTTGAACAACATCTGTCACTCAAGTTTCTGCCCCACCCAAAGTTTCCTGACATCAGTATCATATCCACAAAAATTTCCAATTGCCTTGATGACTTGTTCCCCACGCCCGCGGTTCCTCTGGCTTGTCCTGTTACATTTGCCTTTTTAACTTTACAGTTTTTTTCTCTGTTCTGTTTTTTACCATCTTGCATAGCTTGTCATTAGCTGGCCATCATTTTCTTAACTTTTAAGTTGTCCCCTTATTGACATGCCACGTTTGTGAGCTGTTATGTATTGATTAATCTCACAATGAAATTTAACAGTTTTCCTAAAGCAAAAAAACCTCAAAGGTTTAAAGGTTGCTCTACTACCCTCGTTGAGTTTAGATTATTAATGTGGAGCTTTAATAAAGTTCTATAAGTTCACAATTTCCTTATTACCTCTCAGAGAAAGTGAAAAAGTCCCAAATTAGGCTCTGTATAAAGTTCTGAAATAGTGGTTCTTCTCTGACCATTTCATCTAGAATAACTCCCAACATGCTCTTACTCTGCCTACTTTTTTAAATAACACAACCTGACCTTACATATTTATCTGTGTATTATCCATTCCACTCATTTGAAACACAGAACTTGGAGTGAATGATGTATCCGAACCTTGTAGTATTATTGGCTCTGCAATACATGAATAGTGTTCTGCCTCTTATTCTACTAAACTTTCACTGTCTCCAGGCAATGGTTCCCTCCAAATTAAGTGGCTGGGAGAGGGAGAAAAGGACAATGGCCCTAACAGTGACGAAAGGACAAAATGGCAGATTTTGCATTCCGTATTGGGAAAGACCAGACTCATTGTTCTCATTTCAGTTAAGAACAGTTTTGGCTGGCCCGGCCCTGTGGCTCACGCCTGTAATGCCAGCACTTCGGGAGGCCGAGGCGGGCAGATCACGAGGTCAAGAGATCGAGACCACCCTGGCCAACATGGTGAAGCCCCGTCTCTACTAAAAATACAAAAATTAGCTGGGTATGGTGGCTGGCACCTGTAGTCCCAGCTACTTGGGAAGCTGAGGCAGGAGAATCTCTTGAACCCGGGAGGCAGAGGTTGCAGTGAGTCGAGATTGCACCACTGCACCCCATCCTGGGTGAGAAAGTGAGACTCCGTCTCAAACAAACAAAAAAAACCACACATTCTGCCTTTAAAAATATTTCTTGTTTACTAGACGAAAAGATCAATAGTAGAGTATGGACCCTTCGGGTTGATTCATCAGAATCCTTTTATCTTTCTCCTTCACGTACTCTGCTGCCTTCATGGTAGTAGAGAATTACCACAACTCTAAGTGTCTCCTTCTCTTCCTTAACAACAGAGTTCAAGACATAAAGCAAGGGAGGGTCTGCAAACAAACAAAAATTCTCTCTTCTCTCAGAAAGAAGATATATTTATATCCTAGATTCATTGGCCAAAACTGAGTCATATGTACACCTATAGATTATTGACTGGCGAAAATAAATAGGATATTTACAATTCACTTAGGCCAGTGATTCTTCTCTGGGTGCTGAACACAATCAGAGCTCTGTTAACAAGGAAGAGGGGCAAATGGCTGTCGAGCAGTCAACATTGTTGAGCCATTCGAGTGGTTTAAGTGCGTCTGGCCAAATTTGCTATAGAGCAGAGCTGCCCCAGCCAGACCTTAAGAGGATATTTAAATAAAAAAATCTTCTATAACCAGAGAGAAGGTAATTTATATGGTGACTCAACTCATTCACAGATAAAATTCCATTTTCGTTGTGTATACATTACAATGAATATTCAAGTTCAGCTATTATTAATATAGCAGCATATGACAGTTAAAAAAATCCGATCTGACAATCTCTTTTAATTGGCGTGTTTACCATTTACATGTAATGTGATCTTTAACAACATTGGTGCTACAACTTGTGTTCCCAAAATTTATATGCTGAAATCCTAACGCCCAAGATGATGGTATTAGGAGGTAGGGCCTTTGGGAGGTGATTAGGCCGTGAATGCCAGGGCCCTCATGAGTGGGATTAGTGCCCTTACAAGAGGCCGGAGAGAGAACCCTCGCTCCTTCCACCATGTGAGGATGTAGAAGGCACCATCTATGAAGACGCAGGCTGCTGTGACTTATATATGGTTTGTCCACACCAAAACTCATATTGAGATTTGATACCCAATGTGGCAGAGTTGGGAGGTGGGACCTAGTGGAAGGTGTTTGGGTCATTGGAGTGGATCCCTCATGAATAGCTTAACACCCTCTGGCAAGAGTGAGTGAGTTCTTGCCTTCATGGGACTGGACTGGTTCTCACTCGAGCAGGTTGGTAAAATGAGTGTCATCTATTTCTCTCTCTTATTTCTTCTTTCCACATATGATCTCTTTGTACATGCCTGCTCCCCTTCTGCTTTCTGTGGTGAGTGGAAGCGGCCTGAGTTCCTTACCAGATGCAGCTGCCCAATCTTAAAACTTTTTGGCCACCAGAATCGTGAGTTAAATTAACCTCTATACATATATTTTATATATATATAGGTTTATATATAAATATATATAAAACCTAGCCTCAGGATTCTGTTTATTTAGCAGCACTAAATAGACTAAGAGCCTGGGTGTGGTGGCTCATGCCTGTAATCTCATCACATTGGGAGGCCAAGGTGGGCAGATTGCTTGAGCTCAGGAGTTGAAGACCAGCATGGGCAATATGACAAAACCCTGTCTCTACAAAAGATGTAAAAATTAGCCAGGCATGGTGGCATGTGCCTGTAGTCCCAGCCACTTGGGAAGCTGAGGTAGGAGGACTGCTTGAGCCCAGGAGGTCGAGGCTGCAGTGAGCCAAGATTGTGGCACTGTACTCCAGCCTTGGTCACAAAGTGACACACTATCTCAAAACAAAACAAAACAACAATCACCGCCAGATGAAAACACAGGTCCTCATGGGACACCAGATCTTCTGGTGCCTTGATCTTTTGACTCTGTAGTCTCTAAACTATGAGAAATAAATATTTGTTGTTTATAAGGCACCTTGTTTTATGGCATTTTGTTATAACAGCCTGAACAGACTAAGACAGTTGGTTTTATATGTGTCATTTTATTATTTGCTTTGGTTGTGACTTCATCGGTGTGTCTGTGTTTTTTTATTCTTTTTTTCGTGCCTTCATTTTGATTGTTTGAACATCTTTTAGTAATCCATTTAAATTTATCTTTTTTTTTTACTTAATATATATTTTTAGCAGTTGCTGTAGGAATGACTGCCCTTCCCCTTTTATGCTATAGCTGTCATGTGTATTACATCCACATATATTAAAATTTACATTTGTACGAACCTCAGAAAACCCACCAGACAATTTTACATTTTATGTTTATGCTACTCTCAAGGCATAAACATAAACATGGGGGAAAAGAGACAAATCTTCCTTACAGCAGAATCCCAAGTAATTTATATAGGTTCTCCTCCTACTCACTTTGAGTGGGTGCTAGACCTAGTGACTTGCTTTCAACCCAACAAACACTCTTTGGACCAGGTGATGAAGACTAACATCACCAGTGATAAGTTCTGTTGATAGCGTGTACCTCTCATATGATGTTAGGTAAAGGGCACTTCACTTCTTTGATATTTTACCCTCAAACCGTAAGTCCAGTCTAAGCATGAGCAAAACATCAGAAAAACCCAATTTGAAGGACATTCTACAAAATATTCAATGCATACGCCTCAAAATTCTTAAGGGCGTGGAAAATAAGGAAAGACTGAGAAACTGCCATTGAGCAGAAAAGACTAAGCTGATGTGATGACTAAATGCACTATGGCATCCTAGATTGGATCCTGGCACAGAATAAGAACTTCAGTGGAAAAACTAGTGAATCCAAATAAAGCCTAGTTTAGTTAACAGTTATTGGTATTAGTCTGTTTCACATTGCTGATAAAGATATACCTGAGACTGAGTAATTTATGAAGAAAAAGAGATTTAATGGACTCACAGTTCCACGTGGCTGAGGAGGCCTCAAAACTATGATGGAAGGAGAAAGGCATGTCTTACATGGCAGCAGTCAAGAGAGAATGAGAGCCAAGCAAAAGGGGAAACTCCTTATAAAACCCTCAGATCTCATGAGACTTATTCACTACCACAAGAACAGTATGGGAGAAACCACCCCATGATTCAATTATCTTCAATTATGGCCCTCCCACAACATGAGGAAATTATGGGAGCTACAATTCAAGATGAGATTTGGGTGAGGACACAGCCAATCCATATCAGTAATGTACTCATATAGGTCTCTTAGCTTCAACACACGAACTATGGTAATGTAAGATGTAAATAATGGGGGAAACTGAGTGAATGTGTACAAGATCTCTCTGTACTATCTTTGCAACTTTTCTGAAAATATAAAATTTTTCGAAGGTAAAATTTATTAAACAACAATCAGACCTACTTCCCCAAACTCTCCTGCTTGTAGATACCATTTTTTCCTCTTACTCTGGATGAAAGATAGATTTGTCTCTAAGCTTTTGCTGCTTGTGCCCTCTGGTAGTTCCCCACTGGGACCGCCCTTGGTTCAAAGCCAGGAGGTAATAAAAGAGAAAACTCTACACAACATTTACTCTTGTTACAGTTTGCACTTCAGATTTTGACCTCCCTCCCCAAACCACCTGCTAATGTTATTGGTGCTGAGATAATTGCTTTTATGATTATTATTTTCAGAATTCTGGTTATGATCACTAGGAGAGATAGACTGTAATGTTTTAACTCTATATTTTCCAATACCAGAAGTTCCAGTTTATCTTTTCAGACTCTTGAGATTTTATGAAGGTAATTGAATCACAGCATAAGTATTATACCAATGCTTATTCATTATCTTTTTGCGTGGTGCATGCATTCATCTTACTATTGCTTAGATTTTTTTTTATCTTGTAAATTTGTGTTCGCACACACTTCAGTTTTAATTGGGGGACTATATCTGTATGCTTATCGATGTTGGAAATTCATTATGGCCCAAATTCCAGTTTCACAATTTCACAGTTGGAGATAGTTTGCAAAGAAAATATCTGTAGAAAGGAGAAGACCTAATCTTTATTAAGCACCCACTGAACTCCAGTTCAGATGTTCAACATAAACAATCCTATTCCAACTCGTAAAAAGCTCTGGAAGTGCATCTTGGGATAGAGGTGTGAATTAACAGACAAGGCTCCCAAGGTTCAGAAAGATGGGCCATGTGTCTTGCTTCATTTTCCACAGCCAGTAAGTCATTTTCCACAAACCAAAGGCTACCTGTCTTGTTTTCACTATACTGCCTTCGAGGTTAAAGGGGAAAGAAAACAGAAGGAAGGGAAGAAGGATGGAAGGAAAAGGAGGAAGGGAAGAAGATGAACTTATCAGTAGACAGGACAGATGTTCACCAGTTCCTGTGTGAGTTCTTTGCCATCATGGTTATTTGCACTGTTGACACTGAGGTACTGTCCTCTGAGTTACTAATACTTTACTGGAAATGGTTATCCCTGTACTAGAGCACTCCATGTATCCTCATGCCTAAATTTACTCTCCCCCATCTCCCCAAAATGACTCTGGCAGCTGAGGAAGAAATAACAGAGATTTTTTACTTGAAGGAAAGTTTGAAGGAAAAAAGGGTGTGGGGAAGAAGACAACTAAGAACAGGACAATAAAACAAACAAACAGACAAAAAAAAATATGAAAGCATTGAAGACAGTTTTTGTTTCAGTTCTTATTTTGATGAAGAGACAGGTTACTATAAGGACTCAGGATCCTTTTGCTAAAGGTATCTTACTCTGAATAGCAGAAAAGGTTCTGCCTTCTTATGTCATGGTTTACACATACATAATATAGTTGTATTGCAATTACAACAGAATGAACAGAATGAGGAAAGAGTTCCCATGAATGAACTAATAGTAGATTGCATTGCCATTACTAAAACTGAGCAAGCAAGTATGAAATCAAGACACATAAGATGAGTAATAATTGCGGGTCTTCAATAAATATAATTAGATTTATATTGAATACAGAATCAATGGGAAAAGCTCATCTGTGACGAAACATTATTTGTTCTACATGATTGCCCTTTAATATCTCGTTTCCCCCAAGAAGGTCAGTTCCAATTGAAATTGCCCTGCGATAACTGACTCTATGATTGATTTTTTAAAAAAACCTGCTTGTAAATATTTAGTGGCTCATGAAGTATTCTAATTGAATTAAATAATAAAATGATTATGAAAATGGTGGAAATTATAACAGCTTAAAAAAAAATCATGTTTTGAACTGAAGTCCAGAGAATTAAGACACTGTGTTTTCCAATAGACTCATGGCAAAGAGCATGTGAGTGTGAGTGAGACCCATGCTAGTGTTTTGGTCCTGGGCAGACCCTTCCACCACCAGCACACTTCTCCCCTGGTCTGAAGCAATATTCACTTTGTATATGCAGTTGCAAACACATGTGCATTTAGGAACATACGGACATATTTTTTATGTGACATAAAACCTATCTTATATAGCTGTATATATTTGCCTTACATACACATGCACATACACTAAAAATCACACCTTTCTTGAGGAACCTGCACCTTGCTTTTCTTCATTTCAAACTCTGTGGTCTGCTTCATAGTTTTCATGAGTAACATAGGATTCCATTGTGTGACTGCACCATTCTTTATATAATCTTAGCCTTGGCTGGTGCGGTGGCTCACGCTTGTAATCCCAACACTTTGGGAGGCAGAGGTGGATGGATCACTTAAGGTCAGGAGTTCAAGACCAGCCTGAACAACATGATGAAACTCTGTCTCTACTAAAAAGACAAGAATTAGTTGGGCACAGTGGTAGGCACCTGTAGTCTCAGCTACTCAGGAGGGAGGAAGGAGGATTGCTTGAACCTGGGAAGCAGAGGTTGCAGTGAGCTGAGTTCATGCCACTGCACTCCAGCCTGGGTGACAGTGAGACATCATCTCAAAAAAAAAAATAAAAAATCTTAGCCTCACTAATAGGCATTTATGTTACTTTAGATTTAGGGTTATTAATAATAATAATGCTGAACACCCTTGCATATATCTGTTTCCCCTAGCATAGGAACCTAATGGTATATCTGCCCTCTCAAAGATTTCATTCTCAAGTGCAGTGAGTGAAATTGTTTTTTAATTGCCAGCATTGGATATAACTAGTCTGAGATTTTTGCCAGTTAAATTGATAAAAAATGGTATTTCATTGTGGTTTAAATTTACTTTTGTTTGTTTGTTGTTGTTGTTGTTGTTGTTTGTTTTTGAGATGGAGTCTTGCTCTGTCTCCCAGGCTAGACTGCAATGGCACAGTCTTGGCTCACTACAACCTCTGCCTCCCAGGTTCAAGCAATTCTCCTACCTCAGCCTCCCGAGTAATCGGGATTATAGGTGCCCGCCACCATGCCCAGCTAATTTTTGTATTTGTAGTAGAGATGGGATTTCACTATGTTGGTCAGGTTGGTCTCGAACTCCTGACCTCAAGCAATCCACCTGCCTCAGCCTCCCAAAGTGCTGGGATTACAGGCATGAGCCATCGCCCCCAGCTTAAGTTTACTTTTTTAAGAATATGAGAGAATATTATTGAAGTTGAGAATACATTCATAATGGCATGTTTCTTCTAAGAAATGGCAATTTATCTTTCTTGCTCTTTTTTCCATTGTGTTATTTTTCCTTTTTCTCACTGATTTATACATTTTTAAATGTATTCTGGATATTAAAACTTGGTGTTATATACTAAAAATATTTTCTCTCATCTTGTACATTTTTGTTCTTTTTTATTTCCAACTTTTGTTGTAAATTCAGGGGTACGTGTGCATGATGTGCAGGTTTGTTACATAGGTAAACATGTGCCATGGTGGTTTACTGCATAGATCATCCCATCACCTAGTTGTGAAGCCCAACATCCATTAGCTATTATTCCTGATGCTCTCACTCCTCCAACCTCCCTTTCCAACAAGCCCAAGTGTGTTTTGTTCCCTACCATGTGTCCATGTGTTCTCATCATTCAGCTTTTATCTTGCAGATGCTTTTAATTTAAGTTGAATTAAATATACATTCATTTAATATAGTCATGTTTATCAATCATTTCCATTACGGAATCATTTTAAAAAATCATAGGAAGGTCTTCTCTCCCCAAGGATTATAAAGACTTTATCTATATTTTCTTCTAGTACTTTTGTGATTTTTTAAAATCATAAGCTGAGTAGTTTGTCAAGAAAAATATTTAGTGGCTGGGCACAGTGGCTCACATCTGTAATCCCAGCACTTTGGGAGGCCGAGGCAGGCAGATCTCCTGAGGTCAAGATTTTGAGACTAGCTTGGCCAATATGGTGAAACCCCGTCTCCACTAAAAAAAAAGCACAAAATTTAGCTGTGTGTGGTGGCGGGCACCTGTAATCCCAGCTACTTGGGAGTCTGAGGCAGGAGAATCGCTTGAACCCCGGAGGCAAGGTTGCAGTGAGCTGAGATCATGCCAGTGCTCTCCAGCCTGGGCAACAAAAGCGAAACTCTTTGTCTCTTAAAAAAAAAAAAAGAAAAGAAAAATGTTTAGTCATTTTCCACCACAAAGATAGTAAATTCCTCTAAAGTAATTTATTGAATAATCTTTTTATCCATTGAATGGAATATTCATTTTATTACATAATTGATATAAATCCATCAGTCTATGTTTATTTTCTCTTGAACAGATCTACTGTCTGTTTCTGCAACAAAACAATATTTTTTGTTCATTGCAGGTTTCTTTGTAGTATGTTTTGATAACTAGTAGGGCAAGGATTACCAGAATTCTTTTCTTTAAACTTTTTATTTTGGCTATTTAAAAATATTTTGTCATTCAGAAAAGAAGGTAGGACTCACTTGCTAGATTTTTATAAAAAGTCTGGTAGAGTGAAATAGCATTGGGAAAATATTGAATTTATTCATTAAATTACAGAGAATGAGCATTTTTAAATGAGTTTTCTCATCCAGGAATTTATTTATGTGTTCTTCAGTGACATTTTACATTTTTCTTCATATAAGCCTTGCACATTTTTGGTTAGATTTATTTTATAATAAGTGTTTTCCCCACTGTTTTACATGAACGGGATTTTTTTTTCTCCTTGACATTTTTGGGTTGGTGATTGCTAGTGCAGAGGAAACCTGTTGCTTTTTGGATATGGATCTTGTACCTCAGCACTTGGGGGACTATATCTGTTAGAATACAGGGCTTGGACATAAAGTTTCCTAAGGTTCTAGTAGATCACAAGCTAATGGGGAAATAAGGTGTTAAAATGATATAGTGTTAAAATGATCAACCCACTTCTATCTTATAAATTTTAACTTCCCTGTGTCTTTGGAACTGTTTGGCTTTACAAGTGAACAGTATCAGGCTCGACAGAGAACCTTCCAGCTTCCCTTGTTCCTTGACAGGCTGGAGACACTGTTAGCCTTTAGCATCAGCTACAGAACTACATGCTGTTGAGCATGGTATGTTGCGTGAGGTTTAGAGTTATGTGGAAGGCAGGTAGGTCTCTGCTGCATATGAAAGCCCAGAGACAGTAAAAAGATCAGGGGCTTTGGTTCCTGGGTGCAAGCCTTATTTTTAGCACTTGCTGTATAAAATTGAGGAGGGACGAACTTTCTAGGCTTCAGATGTTAATGACGTCTTTATTGTGGGCCTACTATGGTAAGTGAAATATTACATAGAAGATGCCTGGTCAACAGAAAATGCTCAATAAATTGAGGTCTTTGTTGTTGTTGACAAGGTGATCATGGCTGAGGTGGACTTTGAGTCTGACAGGTCTGATCTGGAGTCAGAGCTCTACCACGTCCTGACGGCGTGACCTGGGACAAGCTACTTGAATTCTTTAAGCCTCAGTTTCCTCAAAGTCGGGCTGGTCATAAATTATTAAGTAAAAACATGTATGTCCATGTATGTATATTTCATGTAACTGTAGCTGGTAATCATGTCATTTCTGGCTGTCTGCCTTCTTTCTCTGCATAAGAAAAGATGTCCTCATTGAGATAGAGAGAAGAAATGTATTCTATTAGCTCACATTAAAAGCACATTTTGTAATCACAACATGTAAAGGGAGCTTCAGATATCATTTGCATCCTGTGAAAAATTTCAGGATTTTGAGTTACTGGATTTGTGTGCATTTTAAGGATGTTCTCAGCTAGGCTATTTTCCATAAAGATATGCAATAAGGATACCAGGTAATCAACCAAGCATTCACTCAAAACCAGGTGTCTCACTTCTCTCACTTCTCTCATGAAACTGAACATCCTGGGACACTGCTTTTCAAAGACATATGAGACTTTGACTTAAAGCCGTGGTTTCAAAAGCAATTTCAACAAAAGCAAATTGACAAATGGGATCTAATTAAACTAAAGAACTTCTGTATGAAAAAGAAAACTATCAACAGAGTGAACAGACAACCTACATAGTAGGAGGAAATTTTTGCAATCTGTGCATCTGACAAAGGTCTAATATCCAGCATCTACAGGGGACATAAACGAATTTGCAAGCCTGAAACAAATAACACCATCTAAAAAGTGGACAAAGGACGTGAACAGACACTTTTCAAAAGAACACATACATGCAGCCAACAAGCATATAAAAAAAGCTCAACATTACTGATCATTAGAGAAATGCAATGAAAACCATAATGAGATACCATCTCACACAAGTTAGAATGGCTATTATTAAAAAGTCAAAATGTAACAGATTCTGGTGAAGTTGCACAGAAAAAGGAACACATACACTGTTGATGGGAGTGTAAATTAGTTCAACCATTGTGGAAGACAGTGTGGCTATTCAAAGACCTAAAAACAGAAATGCCATTTGATCCAGCAATCCCATTACTGGGCATATACCCAAAGGAATTTGAATCATTCTATTATAAAGACTTGTGCATATGTACGCTCATTGCTGCACTACTCACAATAGCAAAGGCATGGAATCAATCTACATGCCCATTAATGGTACTCTGGATAAAGAAAATGTGATACATATACATCATGGAACACTATGTAGCCATAAAAAAGAACAAGATCATGTCCTTTGCAGGAACACGGATGGAGCTAGAGGTCATTATCCTTAACAAACTAAAGCAGGAAGAGAAAACCAAATACTGCATATTGTTCCTATTAAGTGGGAGCTAAATGAGAACACATGGACACACGGAGGAGAACAACACACACTGGCGCCTATCGAAGGGTGGAGGTTGGGAGGAGGGAAAGGATCAGGAAAAAACAACTAAGGAGTACTAGGCTTAATATCTAGGTGACAAAACCATCTGTACAACAAACCCCCATGACACAAATTTACCTATGTAACAACATGTATCTGTTGAGCCTGATACTGTTCACGTGTAAAGCCAAACGGTTCAGAGGAGAAAGGGAAGCTAAAATTTAGAAGTTACGAGTGGATTTATCATTTTAATACCATATCATTTTAATGCCTTATTTTCCCCATTAGCCTGTGATCTACTAGGACCTTAGGAAACTTTGTGTCCAAGCCCTGTCTTCTAACAGATGTAGACCACTAACTGCTGAGATACAAGATCCATATCCAAAAAGCACATATACCCCTGAACTTAAAAGTCAAAGGAAAAGCCTTGATTTCTTGCTTCAAGCCCCAAGACTATGGATTACTTAGCGAAACAATGGGGACATATCAGTTGTATTAGGCCAAATATTCCTTTGCTCTTACTAGCAAGATAGAAATAATCCTTCTCGTTTAGTCATTGCATTTAGGCTGGGGTAGGAGAGGCATTTAAATTATTGTTAATAAAGAAGATTAATTGTTTATCATAACTTAGAGTCTGAACTAGAAGTTCTTTAAAATTGGACACGGTGTGTTGTAGTGTAACAACAAACATTTTATTGAAGGAAAACCTCTTTGCTGCAACACTTTTTTTTTTTTTCCAAAGCATCATATCCTGATAGGTTGTGTAGCCAAGCAGAGGCTGATTTGAACATGCTAGAAGAGAAGCCAGATATTAACCACTCACCAAGATGTGGCAAGCATTCATTCTGTCCTTGAAAAAAGCTAGGAGCATTTTTGGTAAAGAAGCCATGAGAAGTAATGAATTGTTTTCCAAGTTGAGCTTTAAGACTGCCAATTAAATGATGTATCACCTTTGTTGCCAATATCCAGTATCCATCAATATCCAATATCCAATAAATACATTGCCCAGTGATTTTCAAAGAAGTAACTTACTTCAAGGGTTGACTGGAAAAACCCATTTCCTCTTAAAATTCCTGTAAGTGATGTGCGCATAAAGGTCAGAAGTGGACTTATGGGTGGGCATCTGATTACTAAACACCAAGTGACTCACCTGCAGCTTCACAAGCACAAGCACGGGAAGGCATTGTGGGAGTGGTCAGAGGCTTTCCCCACCCTGCTTGTGAGTGACCTTTGTACATGGTGGGGAGGGGCAGAGGCAAAGATTCATAACTTACTGACAGGTGTTGGTTAAACTCGGCTTCTATTAGTATTTTTATAGGCTTCATGATAATCGTGAAGAATCCTCTAGATAATCCTAGAGGATCTGTTGGGAATGTCTGTGCAGCTGGCAGCCTGCAGCAGCGCTGGGGTTTTTTGAAGAGGGGACAGATTAGCCTTGAAGCCTTAGGTATCTGACATGCCAGTTACTGCCTCCTGTTTTAGGTAATCAGCCCTGCTCTCTCCTGGAGCACTCAGTGTTTGTGTCAGATGTGCCATCACTGTGGGCTCTCTGTTTTTCCCTTTCCTTGTCAGGTGTATTTCTTCCTTCAGCTCAGAGAGTGAGATGGTATTATCCCTACACACAAGGACCAGCTCACATTAAGGCACTGCCTTCAGTCTGATGGAGAGCCAGTCTTGGCAGCACTGCAGAAGCTTCTCCTTTCTGCTGATGGAATGGGTGTGGAGAGTTCCCACTGTCCAAGCCAGCACATCATAAACAGAGCTCTGGGTGTTCGGTGGACATCAGCCCGCAGCAAAAGTCCAGGCATCTACTTCAGTTCTCTGCTGAGATTGGAGCCCAGCTCTGAAACTTAGATGTGTTTTCACCTTTCTTCTGAGCTCTGACTCTACTTCTGACACTCTTGGTCCAACCTGGATAGAGTGTGGAGGTGAAATGCTGACAGTGTCTGGTGTTGACCTCAGACTCTGAGCTCCAGCCCTACCTTCTCAGGTGGCTGCCCTTGGGGACTGATGCGAATCCTGGGTGGACTAGCACTAGTCTGCTGCTGAGGCTTGGTGAGTCAAATGTACCTTGTCTTGCTGTTCCAGTCTGGAAGCTGCTGGCATGTTAAATTATTATTAGCAGTAGCAGTATTAGTAATTATAATAATAAAAGCAGTAGCAATTCCATTTGAGTGCTTCCTATGTTCCAAGCTCTGTGCTAAGTGGATTACATATATTGTTACATTAATTATCAGAAGAACATGATGAGGCAGCTTCTATTTTTGACACAGTTTTCCCCATGAGGCAACTGAGGCCCAGAGAAGGGTTAAGTAGTTTGTCCAAGATTGCTCAGATAGTAAGAAGTAGAGCCCAGACAGGAACTCATGGTTTTGGGGCTAAAAGGCTGTGCCCTTAATCACTAGGACACACTGTCTCTATTGTCAGGTGCCCAAGCCCATCCCTGATTAACAATCCAGCCGAAAGATGTACTGATGAGTTTATTTTAGAAGCTGCTGATCGTAGACTGGGAAGTATCTTTGGGAGGATCTGATTGTGCATCATTCACACTCTCAGGTCTGCATAAGCCAAGCTCTCAGAAGTTCATGGGCACTCTTTCTGAATACAGATGACTGCTCAAGGTTTAAATACCCGAAAAGGGAGTTGATACCTTCTGTCATCCCCAATTGGTGCAGTGGAAAACATGACCATGTAGTATAGTAAGGGAACGTGACCAGTGGAAAGCAGAATTTATTAAGTATTTCATGCCTGGAGAGATTGTAAAACTCAATTGCTATAGACAAGCAAATAGAACAGCGGCCTGAAGCTGCCATATGTCAGTGGAAAGCAGGAGGCAGCAGACAGTTGCCTTCATAGCCTAAATATGGATATTTGGTGCAATTGCCAAAATCTTTGGCCTCCTCTGGAATACGATAACCATGGCAGACAGCAGCAGTGCCACATGGAAGTGCTGCTAGACAATGCAGCCTTTGCGGAAAATAACATTTCGGGGTAGTTGTTGTCACATTCATTGCTATTGCTTCGCATTTGTATTATGTTTGTCCTTAAGGAAGTTTAAAGAGTTCTAAAAGCTATTTTTAAAATGCCAGTAATGTTCTCAGGGATTTCTCAGTGCTTTATTTATGACTTTTCTGGCTTGTACCTTTTGTAAAGGACACTGGTGCTTATTAGAAGTACTTCCTAAGGAAATCATGCAGACACATGCTCTGTGCTGCCAAGGTCTCAGGCACAGGGATAGTGACTGGGAATGTAGGTTTCTTTGGTGGCAAGCCACAGAAACTGACTCTGGCTAACTTGACTAGAAAAGAGTGGTGTTTGTTGGAAAGCACATGGCAGTTTACAGAAAGGACTAGCTAAAGAACCATACAGAACAGAAAGTAAGACAGCTACAGAAATGTAGCAGCAAGAACAAATGCTCCACCTCTTCAAACCGCTCATCATCAGGATAAAACCATTCATTTTCCCCCTTGAGGTCCTCCATCCAAGACTCCTGAGGTAGAGAGCACTTGGCTGCCCTTGCTTGGATGGAAAACCCACCCTTGGGACAAAGGAGAGGAAACACTTCGATTGAAAAACTCAACTGTGGTAGATAGATTACAAAAGTGACCTCAGAAATTTTCCTCTTGTAATCCTTGCTCCTTGGCATGTGACTTTGAAGCTTTTCCCCTCAAGGGGAGGCATTTATCTCCCCATCCTTGAACTGGAGCTGGACTGGTGCTCACTTTAGCCAATGGTATAGGTGACATGCCATTTCTGAGCATGGGTCTCAGGGTGCCCTGTAATCATATGCTTTCACTAAACCTTGTTGTGATGGTTAATTTTATATTTCAACTTCACTGGGCTAAAGGATGCCCAAATAGCTGGTAAAACATTATTTCTGAATGTGTCTGTGTGGGTGTTTTGAAGGAGTTCAGTATTTGAATCTGTTGACTGAGTGAAGAAGATCAGGCCTTACCAATGTGATCAGACATCATCCAATCCGTTGAGGGCCCCAGTAGAACAACAAGGCAGAGGAAGGGTGAATTCACTTCCTTTTTTTGACCTAGGATATCCATCTTCTCCTGCCCTTGGAGACTGGAGTCCCTGGTTCTCAGGCCTTCAGACTTTGGGGCTCATATTGCCACCACTGCCCTTGCCTCTATGTTCTCAGGCCTTTGGTCTTAGACTGGGAGTTATATCATTGACTACCCTGGTTCTTGGACATTGAGGTGTGGAATGAATTACATCACCAGTTTTCCTGGGTCTCCAGAAAAGACTGTGGGAACTTCTCAGCCTCTCTAATCACATGAGCCTGTTTCTATAGTAAATTTCTTCCCTTCCTTCTTTCTCTCTCTCTGTATACACACACAAATACATATGCACCTGTCTTAGTCCCTTTTGTTCCGCTATCACAGAATATGTAAGACTGGGCAACTTATAATGAATAGAAATTTATTGACTCACAGTTATGGAAGCTGTGACATGTAATATTGAGGGGCTGGCATCTGGTGAGTGCCTTCTTGCAGTGTCATTCCAAGGCAAAAGGGAAAAGGGGATGAAAGAAAGAGTAAAGAGGTCCATACTCCTATTATGGGAAACTCACTCTGGCAATAACATCATAGATTCATGTACTTCACCCTCATGGCCTCATCACCTCTCATTAGGCCCCATCTCCCAACACTGTTGCATTGAGGATTCAGTTTCCAATACATGCTTTGTAGGGGAAACGTCCAAACCCTAGCACATATGTATCCTATTGGGTCTGTTTCTCTGGAGAGCCCTGACCAAAACACTTGTAAAGCCCTGAGAACAGATCTGGACTAGCATGATGGAAGATCAGAGGCTGTGTAGAGCAGTGATGAGTTATTTCAGCTGAGGTTATCATAGGCAGTGTATCCATCATTCATTATGCATGTCAGATTACTGCAAAAATGTAGTAACTTAAAATAATAATAAAATTTCTTATCTCACACAGTTTTTGAAGATCAGAAATCCATTGTAGTTTTAGCTGAGAGGTTCTGACTTGGGGCCTCTTATGAGGTTTCTGAGAAGATGTTGGCCAGGCTGTAATATTCTGAGGTGGTAGGATTCACTTTCAAGACTGACAAGTTGGTGATTGGCTGGAGGTCTCAGTTATTCTCCATGAGGGCTCTTCTCTACAGGCTGCTTCAGCATGATGCTAACTCCCACAAAGCAAGCAATTTAAGAGAGCAAGTGGAAAATGGAAATGCCTCTCTGCCATGTTCTATTTTTTTTTCTTTTCCTCTGCCTCCTGGATTCAAGTGATTCTCCTGCCTCAGCCTCCAAAGTAGCTGGGACTACAAGCATGTAACCCCACACCTGGCTAATTATTGTATTTTTAGCAGGGACTGGGTTTCTCCACTTGGCGAGGCTGGTTTTGAACTCCTGACCTCAAGTGATCCATTCACCTTGGCCTCTCAAAGTGCTGGGATCACAAGTGTGAGCCACTGCACCTAGCCTGCCATGTTTTATTTTATTAGAAATGAGTCACCAAGTTTGGCTTGCAATCAAGGGCAGGGGATTTAGGCTCTACTTTTTGTCTCTTTTTAAAAATTTCCCTCACTGTCTGAAAGGAGGAATGCAATAAAATTTTCAGACATTTTTAAACCACTACAATGAGCCAGCCTCCAGTCAAGCCTCCAGGTGACGATAGGTGTATATATAAGCCCCAAGATCAACCAGGCCAGTCCACAGCAGCAAAACTTCCCAGATCGCCTGAAGATCCATAAGCCCAATGAATGTTTTAAGCCACACGGTTTTAGTATGGTTTGTTAAGCAGCAATACTTAATTTATACACCTAGTAAGATTGTGCAATGCTGGAGGGCTAATTCTCCAGAACAGAGTCAGGACACTGTCAGATACAGAGGTCAGCTAAAATGTCTGTCTTCAGGGGGCTAGCAGCTCTGTAAAGGGATGGGACAGGTAGTTGTAATACAGTAAAATAGTTACAATAGAAGCATTTTCAAGGTTCAGAGTTTTCACAGATGTTAAGCTCCCAGAGCATAAAGGGCATGTTTATCTTTAGTAGCTCTGTGGCATAGGGCACCGTACATGTGGTCAGTGGCAGAATCCTTTATAAATGAAGAGAATGGTCAAGATGTGAAGGACATTAGCACTGGATTCTCCTAAGAGATGCCTAACCCCCTAAGGTGGGTTTGAAAAGCCCAAGAAGAGTTTCCGAAGTACTCAGTGGAATTCTATCCTGAAGTCTTTGAATGTGCAAAGCCTTGAAGGTATGAGCAGCATGGCATATATTAAAAACTGTCAATAATTTGGAATTCTTAGAACCTGAGGTCTAAGGAAACACTAGCGGAAAACCAGACTAAGGAGAAGGGAAGACTATTATTAATAGGGTTCCTTTTCAATCAGAAAGTCTTGGCTTAGACAATAAATTAAACAAATTAAACCATATGCAGGTTTAATCCTGTGCCATAATCAGAAGAACCAATATCCAGTTTGTCAACAACTGGATTTTTTTGCTATATAATGAACAATGAAAAATGCAACTGTTTTTGAGTTCAGAATAAATTGGAAAGAAGTAAGAATCATGGAAATTAATTTCATGGATGATTGGCAAGGCAAGACTTTTACAAATGCCTTCTTAGTCAGTTTTCTGCAGATTATATTTTAATTTTCCCATGGCCCTCTGAAATGTAAACTTAATTTTTAATATGAACAGGAATTTGTTTTGCTAAAGACACAAATTAGGAAGTTTAATGACACTGTCATTATTTGAAAAAGTTGTATGAATTAACTATACTTTTTTCTTCTCTGTCCGCAGAGACTAGTCATGAAAGAAACTTTATTGTTTTTCTTCTTTTTATTTTGAGACAGGGTCTCACTCTGCCACCCAGGCTGGAGTGCTCTGGCACAATCATGGCTCACTGCAGCCTCTGCCTCCCAGGCCTAGGTGATCCTCCCACCTCAGCCTCCTGAGTAGCCAGAACTACAAGTGTATGCCATCATGCCTGGCTAATTTTTGTATTTTTTGTAGAGACAAAGTTTCATCATGTTGCCCAGGATAGTCTCTAACTCATGGACTCAAGTGATCCACTCACCTTGGCCTCCCAAAGTGCTGGGATTACAGATGTGAGTCACCACGCCTGGCCTGTTTTTTGTTTTTTTTTTTCTCTCTAGAAAATATTTAATTAGAAAATGAGTGGTCAAACCATACAGAGAGGCTTATAAAAAAATTATTATTCAATTCCTTCTCATTTTCAACATACTCTCTTGAGTTAGGTAATGGTCTTTCTTACCCACAAAGTTAAGATATCTGTCTTAATCTGTGCTGCTATAACAAAATATCCGAGACTGGGCAGTTTATAATAAACAGAAACTTAGTCTGGAGGCTGGCAAGTCCAAGATCAGTCCATCTGATCTGCTGAGGGCCTTGTTGCTGTGTTCTCACATGGCAGATGGTGGAAGGGCAAAATAGCAATAGATTGAATCCATTATTTTCCCCCTTCTTGAAGGACTTCCCTTTGCATATTCTGTAGAAAGGGTCTTTCAGTGATGAATTCTTTTATCTTTTGCAAAGTTGACAAAGTCCTGATTTTGCATTCAGTGTTTGAAAGATATTTTTATTGGATATAAAATTCTAGGTTGATTTTTAAAGAAAATTTGCCTTCAATTTTTGGAATGTATCTTTATTAGTTACAGAGTTCTGGGTTGAGAGATTTTTCTTTCATTACTTTAAAAATGTTGCTTCACTGTGTTAAAAATTTGGGCAAAATCGATCATTTTGTCAAAATATTATGAAAAAGATCAAGCGACCATAATTATACACATTGCTGCTGAAAGTATAAGTTCATGCAACAATATTATAAACCAATTTGTTATTATTTTTTAAAAATTAAGATGCATATACTTTACAACCCATCCTTAAGGATATTCCTAATGCCCTGAGATGTGTTCAGGAGTCTTCATAGTAGCTATATTTCTGATAGTAAAATTTTAAAAATAAACAAAAAATCCATTGGTAGAAGAATAAATGGATTGTGGCATATTAATACAACAGAATCCTGTTTAGCAGTGAAAAAGAGTTTACTATAACTTTGTAAATTTCAATATAGATACGTCTCATGAACGTAGTGTTAAATAAAATAACAAGTTGCAGTAAAACCATACAACATAGTACCACTTAAGTGCAACTCAATGGCATTTAATATAAAAATAATATATTGTCTAGGATTCACACACTATGACTGTAAGCAAGAAAATGAACACAAGTTTTAGAAGACTAATTACCTTTAGGTAGGTGGAAGGTGCTTGGTACACAGAGGAAAGGAAGTACAACACATGGAGGCTTCAACAGTAATGCTGATGTTCTATTTGTCTTTGGAAACGTTAATGAGTACTTTAAAAATTATTTTTATACCCTATAGCTCTGTATTAGTTACATTCTATAGGACACTGAAATATTTCATAATAATAAAAAAAAGTTTGTATTCACATTGGCAATATAGAGTAACAGTATTTTAATTGTTTATCTTATTTGGCCTTCTGAAAGAGCTGTCTTGAAAACTATAATTTATTCAAATGTATTATAAACTAATTGAATTTTAAGATGGTGTTTGGAGATCGCAAGTTCTTTTGAAAAGGTACCTTATGAGCAACCAGTTAAAATATTTAATTGAAAATATTAAACTTGCCGGGCGTGGTGCCTCACGCCTGTAATCCCAGCACTTTGGGAGGCCGAGACGGGTGGATCACGAGGTCAGGAGATCGCGACCATCCTGGCTAACACGGTGAAACCCCATCTCTACTAAAAATACAAAAAATTAGCCGGGCGAGGTGGCGGGCGCCTGTAGTCCCAGCTACTCGGGAGGCTGAGGCAGGAGAATGGCGTGAACCCGGGAGGCGGAGCTTGCAGTGAGCTGAGATCCGGTCACTGCATTCCAGCCTGGGCAACAGAGCGAGACTCCGTCTCAAAAAAAAAAAAAAAAAAAGAAAAAGAAAATATTAAACTTACATTGGCAAAAAGTGTAAACACAATCAACTTATTTTAAAATCTGTTTGAATTAATTAACATGTGTCTTTTGAAAATGAAAGTTATAATCATTATTAAAGATAAATTCCTAACAGTTACATTAAAATGCAATTATAATTTAATCATTGATTTTGTTTCTATAATAACCGTAACATTATATTTAAAAATAAAACTAAAATAACCTCTATATTGATAAAAGAGACAAAATGGCAAAAAGTGTACTTACTCCTATAATAATAAGATATAAAATTAAACAAATTTGGTGTGAGTGTGTGTATGTATGTATTCAGTGTATGTTTTACATGCAAAACTTTCCCAAGGCTAACATTTGAGAAAAAAAAAATTGTGAATTGAAGAAGTGATGGTTTTGAATTGAGAAAAGCAACTTAACCTTCTCTTATGTCGGGCATGCTTTGCCTAAGTCTTTCTTGTCACCTTTGCCTGCAATGCTCTCATTCTGTGGATATTCTTTGGAATAGCATCTTCATCTCATTCTTATTCCCTCCCTATCAACTTGTCCTTGGTATCTTCCCTAGTCACCCCATCAAAATTATTAGTTATCCCTCCCCTAACATCTTACTAGCGGTCTTAATATTACCTCAATGTCACTTATGGTCATCTGACATACTATTTATTTCACTTATCTTTTGTTGTTGTTTGTCTGCAAAACAGAATGCGACTTTCTGGAAGACATGGATTTTTGTTATATTTATTGCTGTATCACTAATAGCTCAATAAATATTTATTAAATAAACAAAAGGTGAGTGAATATTTTCCAAAGCCAAAACTATCAATCATTAGAAGACCAAGAGTTGTGTTTAAAATGAACTTAAGTTGTTGGATGAAAGTATGCATTTGTTTTTTTAAATAAGTTCAGTGGAAGACAAATTTTTACAAATAATGGCAAAATAAATTGTTTGTTTTAAAACATTAGGGAAATTAAAAAATTGTCACGAAAATTGAGATGATTGTTCACATTGTCATGAAGGCTTTAGTGTTAAATCTCACATATCAAAGTGTTAAATTAGTAAATTTTTGACATATTTTGTTGTTTGAGAAATAAATGTATTTGTTTTAATTGAGATTTTAGTTACCAGTTTGGAATATGTTAAGTAAGGAGTTAAAAATTCAAAGTGGCATGCAATAGGAAAATGTTTTACAGTACATTTAAAATATCAGTTTGAACTCACAATTTAAAATTTACATATCATTTGCATCTTTTGTCACTAGATGGGTATATGTCACATGTACTGCAAACGAACAATGCTATTTACATCCTTAGCCTCAGGTTTGGGTTCTAATACTCTTCTGACTATAAGCTATCTGATTGCTTAGAAAGAAGTAGTAAGTTTACAAGGTGAGCCTGGGACATTTTTTGTCCACAAAAGTAAAAATACTTTTACATGTTTAGAGATGGTAGAGAAAATTTTCAGAAACCATATTAAACATGACTTCCACTGGAAAAATTGTGATAATTTGGGTAACTAAAATAAAAATAAATTATAGATAAGACAGCTTACATCTATAAAAGCAGAAATCTAAATAATATTGAAAAGTATAATAGTTTGTATTCAAATAAGAAAACATTTTTCAAGTTTAATTGTGAGTATTCAGCTGTCTATACTCTTGCTTTGTGATGTCAGGACTGGGACTCTACAAATTACATTCCTTTTATACTAGCTGCCTTCATGTTGAGCTTCTGCCAGTCTGGGGTCCTGGAGGCAGCCTGCAAGGCTGATAGAGGGAGACTTCACTGGTTCCTTCATTTTACTCCTCTGGATTTGTATCTGGTTCCTTTTTCCACTCTAGAAGTAGCAGTTGATTAGTTTGCTTTTTTTTTTTTTTCTGATGTGTGCAAAACAAACTTCGTGGCATCCTCAAAATCACTATCTGTCAGCTTTTCTTCTGAAATGTCTGGGTCCCAGGCCCATGAGGCCCTATCTCTGAGCTGTTTCCTGCAAGTTGCTCCTCTCTAATACCTCACAATTCTCTTTTTTCCCCCTCAAGTACCTAGTTAACAACTTTATACTTAGTTAATACATTTTCATATTCAATTCCTTAAAATACCTATTGCATATCTGTCATCAAACTGTTCCCTGACTGATGTCACACATCCATTTATACTGCTTCCACAAGGTAACCTCTGTCAGGAGTTTGCTCTGAATCCTTCAATAGATTTTTACCTTGCTTTTAGAACCATGTATGCATGCAAATATGCGGACACACACACTGTGCAATCTACATAGCCTTGAGTATATCATTCTATGGCTTGTGGAAGCCTCAAACCTTTCCAGGAATCTTTTTAATACTTTAGACCCACTCTTTTATGTGTCTTCCTGCTCTAGGTCTTATGACTTTACTGCATGCCTCTCTACTCTTCTATATTGACCCAATGTGAAGTTCAATATTTTTGGGGGTTCCCTTCAAAGAGAGGAGTCACACAAAAGTACTAATGAACATTAGACTTACGATTCTATACGGGCATGGGGGCATGGAAGAAGGGTTTACATTGAAAGTTTGTATTAAATGTTTCTGTCCCCCAAAGTTTCTTCCCACTTGTCCCATTATTGGTTCTCACTTTATAATTTTTAGAGCTATATTGTTTAGTGCAAAGAGATTCATGATTATTATATGACATTGGTAGTCATACCATTTATCAATAGTAAATGCATTCCTTTTCAATTTTCTTTGTCTGTTTTTGGCCTGTTTGTCCCATATTCATTCCTTGTCCACCTCTGTTCTGCACTGTATTATGGGGAGGATGACATGTGCATGTGTTTTCAGGATTCTGGGCTCCCTTGTCGGCTTTCAGGTGGGTCATTAGGGGCACTTGTGAAAGGGGTTAATAGTAGGAGGAGTGGGAAACTCAGGGTACTTATTCCTCCTTCCTTTCATCCTTCTCTCTGGGTGCATCTCCTTATAACTGCCCCCCAACTACAGGCCTACAGTGATTTCAGCGACCCTGTCACCCGGGACACCAGAGATGTACCTTATTCTTTTGTCTCTCTAGCTTAGCATCACCTCATCCTTTACTGTTTTTGTTAAGTCAGTTTCTCCATATCTGTAAATAGTTCTCTGCATTAAATTTCCTCTACTAAAAATACTTGAAGTAATTTCTGTTTTCCTACTTAGACCCTAGATAAAACACCATCTCTTGCTTGCTGACATAGTCTGATATTGATTTTGCCTTTTTTGGGTCATATTCTGGCATATCTTCATCTATTCTTTATTTTCAAGTGTTAAGCCTCTTTTGTTTTAGTGCTTTTCTTGAATACCATAGCATTTGGTTTTAAATTTTGCTTAATTGGAGAGGATTTTTTACTTTTTAAAAGGTCATGTTAATCCTTTTGCATTTATTGTGATTACCTTTTAATCTCATGACTTTCTAATTGATACTCTTTGACTGTGTCCCCACCCAAATCTCATCTTGAATTGTAGTTCCCATAATCCCCTTGTGTTGTCAGAGGGACTCATTGGGAAGTGATTGGATCATGGGGGCAGTTTCCTCTGTGCTTTTCTTGTGATAGTGAGTGAGTTTCACAACATCTGATAGTTTTATAAGTGTCTGGCATTTATCTTGCTTGCAGTCACTCCATCCTGCCACCCTGTGAAGAAGGTGCCTGCTTCTCCTTTGCCTTCTGCCATGATTGTAAGTTTCCTGAGGCCTCCCCAACAATGCAGAATGTGACTCAATTAAGGCTTTTTTTAAAAAATAAATTACCCAGTCTCAGGTATTTCTTCATAGCAGTTTGAGAATGTACTAATACAGTACATTGGTACCAAGGTGTACCAAGGTGGGGTGCTGCTATAAAGATATCTGAAAATGTGGAGGCAACTTTGGAACTGGGTAACAGGCAGAGGTTGGAACAGTTTGGAGGGCTTAGAAGAAGAGAGAAAAAGGTGGGCAAGTTTGGAACTACCTAGAGACTTGTCGAATGGCTTTAACCAAAATGTTGATTGTTACATGGGACAATGGAGTCCATGCTGAGGTGGTCTCAGATGGAGATGAGGAACTTGTTGGGAACCGGAGTGAAGGTCATTCTTGGTATGTTTTAGCAAAGAAACTAGTGGCATTTTGCCTCTGCCCTAGAGATCTGTGGAATGTTTAACTTGAGAGAGATGAATTTGGGTATCTGGGAGAAGAAATTTCTAAGCAGCAAAGCATTCAAGAGGTGACAGAGCATAAAAGTTTGGAAAATTTGCAGCCTATCAATGTGATAGAAAAGAAAAACCCATTTTCTAAGGAGGAATTCAAGATGGCTGCAGAAATTTGCATAAGTAACAAGGAGCCAAATGTTAATAACCAAGACAATGGGCAAAATGTCTCCAGGGAATGTCAGAGGTCTTCCTGGCAGCTTCTAACTTCACAGGCCCAGAGGCCTAGGAGGAATAAGTGTTTGCATAGGCTGGGTTCTGGGACTTGCTTCTTTTTGCTGTCACAGGACTTGGTGCCCTGTGTCCTAGCCATGGCTAAAAGGGGCTAATGTACAGCTCAGACCATTGCTTCAGAGGGTGCAAGCTCCAAGTACTGGGGACTTAAAAGTAGTGTTGGGACAGCAGGTGCACAGATGTCAATAATTGAGGTTTGGGAACTCTCACTTAGATTTCAGAATATGTATGGAAACACCTGGATGTCCAGGCAGAGGTGTGCTGCAGGGGCGGGGCTCCCATGTAGAACCTGTGCTAGAGCAGTGTGGAAGGGAAATGTGGGGTCAGAGCTCCCACACAGAGTCCCCACTGGGGCACCGTGGAGCTGTAAGGAGAGGGACACCATCCTCCAGACTCCAGAATGGTAGATCCACTGACACTTGCACTGTGTACCTGGAAAAGTCACAGACACTAAATGCCAGTCCATGAAAGAATCTAGGAAGGGAGCTATACCCTGCAAAGCCACAGGGGCAGAGCTGCCAAGGCCATGGGAGCCCATTTTCTGCATTAACATGACCTGAATTTGAGACATGGAGTCAAATGAGATTATTTGGGAGTTTTAAGATTTAATGACTGCCCTGTTGGATTTTTGATTTGCATAGGGCCTGTAGCTTCCTTTTTTGGGGGCATTTTTTTCTACTTGGAATAGGTGTATTTACCCAATGCCTATACCTCCATTGTATCTTGGAAGGAATGAACTTGTGTTTGATTTTACCAGCTCATAGATGGAAGGGACTTGCCTTGTCTCAGATGAGACTTTGGACTTGGACTTTTGAGTTCATGCTGGAATGAGTTAAGACTTTGGGGGACTTCTGGGAAGGCATGACTGTGTTTTGAAATATGAGGACATGAGATTTGGGAGGGACCATGGGTGGAATGATATGGTCTGGCTGTGTCCTCACTCAAATCTCATCTTGAATTGTAGTTCCCATAATCCCCACATGTAGTGGAAGGGACTCGGTGTGAAGTGATTGGATCATGGGAGTGGGTTCCCCCATGCTGTTCCCATGATAGTGAGTGAGTCTCATGAGATCTGATGGTTTTATAAGCGTCTGGCATTTCCCCTGCTTGCACTCACTCCATCCTGTCACCTGTGAAGAAAGTGCCTGCTTCTCCTTTGCCTTCTGCCTTGATTGCTGGCCTCCCCAGCAGTGCAAACTGTGAGTAAACTAAACCTCTTTCCTTCATAAATTACCCAGTCTCAGGCATTTCTTCATAGCAGTGTGAGAATGCACTAATACACTAATTACATCTTTCTATTGTTTAGTTAAATTCTTTCTCCACTTTTGATTGGTTGACAAAATTTTGTTTGTTCTCTTTTATCTACAACAATTTAGAGTTTCTAATCTTGTTTCCTGTCACTAAGATCATACTTAAGAAGTTTGAAATTGAAGTATAACATACTTAAAGAAAATTGCTCACATCAAAATTCTATAGCATGAGGAATTTTTAGAAAGTGTGCACACTATGTAATCAGTACCCTAGAAGACTTCCTCTTGTTCTTCAGTTGCTGTTCCTTCCTCAAAGATAGCCCTAAATCTTGATAAGCATTTTTGAGCCTCTACTTTCTATTTCATCAGTATGTATAATCCATAAAGAAAATAAAAACTTTAGCTTTTCTAAACATTTGTATTCATCCTCTTCTGTGCTACAAGACCTGGGTTTTGATAATATCTGTAATTCTTACATTTTGGTTACAAATTTTTAAAAATGTGATTTTAAAAGTTCCTTGTGCCTCTTGTTTTTAAAAGTATCTATTCTGAACAGTTGCATTACACTCTAGAAGTATACTGTCACCCTTATTTTGATGCAGTTCTTGGTTTTTATCTGTTGCTTTTCTCTAGTGTGTTTTATGGCTAAGGTCTACCTCCTTTTTAGGTATACACATATACTTGTTTTATTTGAGTGGAGTATATGATTAATATTTTTATAAAAGTTATAATTTTGCCAGTATATTTTCTGAATCCTTGAGCAACTTAAGAAATGCTTAGTTTGACTTCATGTATAAATGATAATTTGGCTTGTTAAAGCATTAAAGCTTCACTGTATTCTTTTTAGAACAATATAGATATATCTTCATCAAGTTCTAGTTCTTAGCATTTTGTACAACAAATTCAGCATATATTTGTTTCTCTTTCCTTTTTAATGAACTTGTTTAAGCATTCCAGAAGTTCTCAATATTTTTTACAATTAACCTTTGAATTTAGAAATACCAGGATATATGTATACTAATTTCTTATTTTAGTTTTCCTTTTTAGTGCTTAGGTGGCACTTTTCTTCTGAAAATTCAAGTATTTCTCAAATAGCACTTCTCAAATACATCCTATTTGTTTTTGGCTTTACTTTCTCAAATTGGACTTTCAAAATGACTGCTTTGGTAGTTGCATGCATGAACTTTTAAAATTGTCTCTCATTGAATTTTATATTATAGTAGGGATACTTTACTTTTCTAAGAATTTTTAAAAGTTTCTGGCTATCCATTTTTACCAGCATGCATTTATACATATGCAGCATTACTTTCAATATTGCAAAAGATACTCAGGTTTTTGGCAACATTTTCTTCTCTTCCTTGCGTTCATGTTGCTTCCTTGGGAAAGCATTTGTTTTGCTTGTATGGGGTGCCTTCTATCTTCCATGCTGTTTTCTTTAAATGCCTGGTGATTTTTATTCATCTCTTTCTATATTGCTTATATATTAATATCTAGAGTAGTCAGCATGAGTAGCTGATAAAGAGCTACTCAGCAATGGTGGGTCCCTCTTCCCCTAGCCATGAATGGAAGTGTTGTCTGTAGAGTCTTAGTAGGATGAGACGATTTGAAACATCTTATTTTTACTTTTTATTTTTTTGCATTAATGATTCTGTATTCTTTATTGCTGAAAGGTAAAGAATGAAGATTCTCTTCTATTTTAGAATGCACAGGTAGTCATAATAACTAGGCATGTCTTGTGTACCAAACGTATGTATATTACATATGCCAACCTACTTGATTGCGGATCTCCTGACAATCTGGTGAGGTAGGCACTATTATTATCCCCACTTTAAAGATGAGGAAAAGAGGCCCATGAGAGGCAGGAGAATAGGGAATGACGGTAAGCAAGGGATAAGGCAGAAGTAAAAGAACAGCAGGTGCAGCCAGTTCTGGGCAGGATCAGGCAGCACTCAGGCCACAGCCTGCCTCCTGAAATAACAAGACTGTCTCCACTTCATCCTCTGATTGGCCACGAGCTGCCTCCACTTCAGCCTCTGATTGGTCGTGGGACAATAGGATGTAGCCAATTGGAGGCCTCTGTAGGACAGCTGGGGGTGTTGCCAATTTTTTTTTTTTTTTATACTTTAAATTCTAGGGTACATGTGCACAACGTGCAGGTTTGTTACATATGTATACATGTGCCATGTTGGTGTGCTGCACCCATTAACTCGTCATTTACATTAGGGATATCTCCTAATGCTATCCCTCCCTTCTCCCCCCTCCCCACAATAGGACCCGGTGTGTGATGTTCCCCTTCCTGTGTCCAAGTGATCTCTTTGTTCAATTCCCACCTATGAGTGAGAACATGCGGTGTTTAGTTTTCTGTTTTTGCGATAGTTTGCTGAGAATGATGGTTTCCAGCTGCATCCATGTCCCTACAAAGGACATGAACTCATCCTTTTTTATGGCTGCATAGTATTCCATGGTGTATATGTGCCACATTTTCTTAATCCAGTCTGTCACTGATGGACATTTGGGTTGATTCCAAGCCTTTGCTATTGTGAATAGTGCTGCAATAAACATACGTGTGCATGGGAACATCTTATTTTAAGGTACAGAGGCTCACATCTGCTGTGCATGCCTGAGGTTGCCTGGAAACAGCTCAGCTTCTCTTTCTGGCTCTAATTCCCATGCCAAGAGTCCACCACAAACCCATAGCCTGCTCCTGCTACCTGAACCTGCTGACTCTGTATTTAAAGATTTGGGAGACTGTCTTGCAAAATTTATTATTCATTCTTTCAACCACCTCCTTGTATGCCTGGATCAAGTAACAACTCAGTGTGATGTCAACTTCAGTCCTGTCCTACCTGTTTTACGTCCTGTAGACGTTTATAATGTTTCTTGTCTTATGGTGGAAAACTTCTTGTGTTTCCAGTGCTTTCATCAAATTACTAATAATTTTGCTCTTGTCATCTCAGTGGAATTTTTGTGGGATAAACTGATAACTTTCTAAGCGTGTTGTTTACCATATTGAATGAGAAGCTCAGTGATCGGTTTTTAACCAACTCCTACTGAGGCAACCTTAACCTGTCTGATTAAACATCCCTGCCTACTTGATAAACAACTTTGAGAATTTGGAAATACAGCAAAGTTGAGTCATTCCCACTACTTACCACGTGTCAACGGGATCTTATTATTTGTGTTAGTATTGCTCATCTCAAAGTGCAAAGAATATTCAACCTGCAGTTTCAGTCCTACCCAGTTACTGAGCCTAGAGATCCAACGCTGGCTAGATCAGAACTCTGAATGAGACCAGACCATTTGACATATTCAAGAGTTACTTTCCTCCCTCAAATTTTGGGTGAGTCTTGAAGTTCAGGTTCTTCACTGAGCTTTCAGTGGTAATATACCAATAACTGGGTGTATGTGTGATTAATCCTTGCCTGGAGCTGGCTTTGAAATTTCACCTGCTAGAACAGTGCCCAAAATCTACTACCAACCCTTGATAGATAGCTTTCTCTGGAGGCTTCAAATCTGTCCTAGTATTTCCATCAGCTGCCTGGGATTATGTCATAATCTCTACAATCACTTGAGCAGACAACTCCATTTCTTGGCTTTGAACCCAGGCCAGAAGCTTTGGAAACTCTGACCTTGCTATTTGAATTGGTCCCATTGGACATTGGATATAAGATTTATACATAGTAATTTGAATTGCTAATTACTATCTTTGGAGGTCAAATTTTCTTTCTACATTTCAACTCAGCCTTTTCCAAACAAAATGCCAGATTATTTGATGGCGCATTGCTGAGGTCCAAACAAGTCTCCTGACTGAGGCAATTTTATAGCAGTTGTTGGAGAATTGTTTCAATTTTAAAAATGTACTCCATGGTCAAGAATAGCTACCTAGGGATGTTAGTATTGTCAAAGTATTATCTCTCTTTTTAAAAAATATACAATAAAAATGTACTATCTTTTAAAGAAAATAGGAGGCCAATACTTACTTTGAACTATTATTGCCAAGAATTAAATTTTATCTCAACAGAATGCAAGGATACTAAAAAATAATGCAATAGGTGGAGGAAGCAACTAGCCCCTTTGCTTGTAACATCTCTCTAGAGATCTCCCAACCTGTTTTTCTATATAAAATTATTAGAACTGGATCAACTGAGATCATACTTTATTAGTGAGGAGTAGAAATTTAATGTATTTTCAATACTTTTAGTGATTGTGGTAGTTGGTACTTAACGTTTCAATAGTAGAAATGTTTAAATATTTGAAATTTTGACTTTGACACATTAATTAATAATGTATAGTCTATTGACATTTATGAAGGTTTGTTTCACCCAAAATCATATTTTTTGCAGAATAATTAATTTTTAAAGCTTTTTTTATTTCCCACTACTGGCATCACTCAAGTTTTGGATCATAGTTGGTGTAGTAGCAATGATAGGAACTTTAACAACATCCTAATTTGAATACCAACTTCACCACTTCTTAGGCTTATGGATTTAGTCAAGTCACTTAATAGCCCCAAGCTTCTGTTTTCACATCTTTGGATAATGAGGATAATAATAATATGTGTAGTAATGAGAAAAATAATATCTATTTCATGGGGGTGAGGATTAAGAGAGCAGGTTCTGGCAATAAATTGCCTGAGTTGGGATCTGCACCTAATGCTTAGCTGTGTAATTTGTGAAAGGCACCAACCTCTCCAAGGCTCAGCTTCTCCATATATATTTAATAAATTTAAAATAATAATTATATCTTCCTCATAAGATTGTGGTGAAAAATATAGGCACATTACATTCCTATTTCAGAGTATAGCATATTATAGATATTCAGTAATTTTAAATTTAAATTTAGTAAATGTTTTGATGACTATCATAATAAATTAAAATATGGTTGTTGAATTTGCTTTCTTTCTCACCTTTCCACTTTTCATCCTTTATTTGTTCTGTACATGCTGAATATAATAACATCCAACAAATCTATTATTATCTATATAAAATTACGTTGGGAAATACATAAATAACCAAAATAGTCACTGGGCAGCTTAGCAATGGAAATTTAACAATCTGAGACTCAACAATTAATGAATATGTTGTGATTGGACAGTCTGACAAAGAAACAAACATTTTAATCTGATAAGAAGAATAAACATACACTGTATTTGTCTTGTTCCAACTGGTATCACTGCCTTCCTGGTCATTTTCAAATGGGGTAAGAACATTATGGCTTACTGTGTACCTTTTGTAAATTATATACTAGGTTATTCCTTTTTATATATGTTATTTTTTCTAAATATGTTCTATGAGACAGGTATAATTTTTCAGTTACTTGTCTATCACTTGGGCACAGATGTGATTCATAGTTGTTGATTCTCCATATTTTAAATAGTATCATACCATGAATGTGCTGATTATCACCAAACACTTCTATTGAGGTTTAGGGAAATATTTTATTATCAAAACCATTAATATTTATTTATTGAGATATAGTGGTAAAGACTATGAAAGTCTTATAGGAATATAGGTCAGATTAATCACCAAATGAGTTTAGGTTATATTTTGTTTTATGGAAATTCTCTTTCTGATAGTGGCAAGGTGGGATGTAACTTTTATTATGTGAATCATCCTGTAGAACACAACTATAAATTCTCAATAAAATGTTTTAAAAACTCTGTGCAGACTCTGGAGAGATCATACAAGCATGCAAAAACTTTAGCAGAATTGACATGTAGAAGAACAGAAAGGCACTAAGTGAGTATTCCATGTTTTTGCCCTGTCTAGTTTGAGGGTAGGTTCCAGTTTGGGACATGTTGGAGAGCTTTTTAAAATCTGGAAAGAAAACTCATAGTTCAATTGTCTTGAGTAATCAGGGCACATGCCTAGGGGCAAACTCAGAAGCTAGCAATTGAGGTAGAAATCCAGGAAAGGAGAAAAAATAGAGAGAAGGAGCTCCAAATTCTGCATATAAACTTATAACCTTTTTGATCTTTGGCTCACCCCTGAGTCACACACGCCTAGGGTTGATTCTAAGCAGTTCAAATGAGGCTAAAAAAATGGACTGAGATTTCAGTTGCTGAACAATGCAGAGAAGACAGAGTTTGTAGTTTCAGTTTAGTTACATTAACAGTTAGATAAAACAAAAAAAACAAAGATGCTTTCTGGATAAATATATTGGAATCCATACCCTCTAATATGTATCATTCAGAATTTCTGGAACATTTCAAATTTTTTTATCAGAATATTTAATTATCAAACAAAGATTTTAATAGCAAACAAGAGTTTAAAAGCAGCTATTGTAATTGTGCTTGTATATAATCAATAGTTATATATAACTAGTTACAGTCAATGAAAAGATAGGAAGTCTCAGCAGAGAAATGGAAAATACTTAAAAAGTTTTAGAACTGAAAAATAGATTTTCTGGAAAAACTAGTGAATGGGATTAATAGTAGAAAGAAGGAGACAGGAGAAATAGCTCGTTGACTTGTAAATAAACTAATAGAAACTATTCAATGTGAAGAATAAAGGAGAAAAAGGATTAGTGGGAAAAGGACAAATCTTTATAGATATATGGGGAATGGAAACGATCTAACATCCATGTAATTGGAGTCCTAGGAGGGTAAGAGAAAATAAAGGCACAAAAATATTTGAATAAATAATAACTTAAATCTTTCCACATATTTAATGAAAGATATAGACCTACATATTCAAGCAAATCAGCCTAGGCTCACAAATAGCATGTTTAAGATCAAAGATAAAAAGCTTGAAAGCATTCAGAGATAAAAGATCCACTATACACAGGAGAACAATGGTGGGCATGACACCTGACTTTTCATTATAAACAGTGGAGAGCAGAAGACAATGGAAAAATGTCATTAAAGCACTTGGGGAAGGAAAAAAAAAAAAAACCTGTTAACTCAGAACTCTATATTCAGCTTTGTTTAAGAATTCTTTTAAGAGAAAAAAAATATATGAAAGCTTTTCACCAGCAGACCTATACATGAAACATTCAAGAAAGGTCTTATGACTGAAGGGGGGAAATTGGAAACTTAAATAATTGGGAAAGAATAAGGAGCACCAGATATGTGAGAATGAATATAAGACTGTTTTTGTTCTTATGTCTAAAAATATATATCACTGTGAGGCAAAAATTGTCTTTTGGGGTTCAAAATATATGCAGATATAATACATATAAAACCTATAGCATAATGGATAGAGAAGGGGATGAGAGGACCTATTCTGTGGCAAGCTTTGTACATTTTATGTGAAGTGGAACAACATTAACTCTAACAGACTGAAGTGTTAAGGATATCTATTTTCATTTCTATAACAACTACTAGAAAAGCAAAAATATAGAGAGATGTTCCTTGACTTATGATGGGGTTACATTCTGATAAATCCATAATAAGTCAAAAATATTGTAAGCTGAAAATACATTTAATGCTTGCAAAACAGCATAGTTTCTTAATTCTAATGATGCAACTTAAGATTTTTTTACTTTAAGATGGTGCAAATATTACATGCACCAGACACAGTGGCTTGTGTCTATAATCCCAGGACTTTGGGAGTCAGAAGTGGGATGATCACTTGAGTCCAGAAGATTGAGACCAGTCTAGGCAACATAGAGTGGCCTTGTCTCTACTAAAAATAAAAAAAATTAGCCACACATAGTGGCATGTGCCTATAGTGCCAGCTACTTGGAAGGCTGAGGTGGGAGGATTACTTGAGCCCAGGAGTTCAAGTTGCAGTGGCTACAATTGCACTATTGAACTCCATCTTGGGCAACAGAGTGAGACCCTGTCTCAAACAAACAAACAAACAAACAAACAAACAGAAAGTTACACGCATTTAAAAGAAACCATAACCTCAGCATACATCAAAAGGAGCTCCTCAATTTATGATGGAGTTATGCCCCAGTAAACTCATCATGAAGTTGGACCATCAAAAGTCCAATCACTATAAGTTGGGAATGATCTGAAATTTGAAAGTCAATACAGAGATTAAAATGAAATTATTGTAAAGCAGACAATTGAAAATGCAGCAAAAAGGAGGAACAGAAGAACAAAGAAACAAAAATAGAAGTAACAAACAGGAAAAAATGTAAAATGAAAGACTAAATTAAAAATATTCATTGTTTAAATGTAAGTGGTTGAAACACTGCAATTAAAAGATGGAGATTGTCAGATTGGATAAAAAAGTGAGGCCTAATTATATTTTGTATACAATAGGCATGCTTTAAGTATAAGAACATGGATAACTCAAAATAAATAGGTAGACAAAACAAATACCATACAACAGTAAGCATAAGAAGATTGGAATGACTGTATTCATATTAGACAAAGACATTAAGAGAAAAATATTTACTGGCACACCTTGCTTTTTTTGTGCTTCACTTTATTGCACTTTACAGATACTGTGCTTTGTACAAATTCAAGGTTTATGGCAACCCTGTGTCGAGCAAGTCAGCACCATTTTTCCAACAGCAAGGGCTCACTTGGTGCCTCTGCGTTTCTTTTGGTAATTCTTACAGTATTTCAAACTTTTTCATTATTATGATATTTTCATGGTGATCTGTGATTAGTGATCATTGTTTAATTGCTTTGGGGTGCCATGAACTGTGTCCCTATAATATGGCAAACTCAATCAATAAACACATATGTTCTGACTGTTGAACTGACTAGTCGTTTTCCCATCTTTCTCCCTCTCTTTGGGCTTCCCTATTCCCCGGGACAAAACAATATTGAAATCAGTGACCTAATTATAGGATTACAATTAATATTAATAATCCTACAATGGCCCCTCAGTGTTCAAGTTTAAAAAAAAAAAAACCACATGTCTCTCAATTTAAAGCAAAAACTAGAAATGATTAAGTTTAGTGAGGAAGGCATGTTGAAAGCTGAGATAGGATGAACCCAAGGCTTCCTACACAGAACAGTTAGCCAAGTTGTGAATATAAAGGAAAAGTTATTCAGGAACATTAAAAGTAAACACACAAGTGGTGTGAAAGCAAAACATCTTTGTTGCTGATATGGATAAGCTGTGAGTGTTCTTATAGAAGATGAAACCAGTCACAACGTTCCATTAAGTCATAGCTTAATCCAGAGCAAGGCCCTAACTCTTTTCAATTCTGTGAAGGTTGAAAGAGGTGAAAAAGCTGTAGAAGGAAAGTTTGAAGACAGCAGAAATTCGTTTATGAGGTTTAAGGAAAGAAGCTGTTTCCATGACATAAAAGTGCAAGACAAGGCAGCAAGTGCTGATGTAGAAGCTACAGCAAGTATTCAGAAAAATCTAGCTAAGATACCTGATGGAGGTGGCTACACTAAACAGCAGATTTTTCATGTAGACACTACAGCTTTCTATTGGAAGAAGATGCCATCTAGAACTTTCATAGCTAGAGAGGAGAAGTTGATGCCTGGATTCAAAGGGCAAATTGACTCTCTTGTTAGGAGCTAATTCATCTGGTGACTTTGTTGAAGTCAATGCTCATTTACTGTTCTGAAATTTCTAGGGCCCTTAAGAATTATGTGAAATCTTTTCTCCCTGTACTCTATAAATGAAACAACAAAGTCTGAATGACAGTACATCTGTTACATCATGGTTTGCTGAACATTTTAAGCCCATCGTTAAGACCTACTGCTCAGAAAAAAGATTCCTTTAAAAGTATTACTGCTTATTGACAATGTACTTAGTCACCCAAGAGCTCTGATGGACATGTACAAGGAGACTAATGCTGTTTTCATGTCTGATAACACAATTTCCACTCTTCGGCGCATGGATCCAGAAGTAATTTCAACTTCAAAGTCTTATTATTCAAGAAATATATGCCATAAGGTCATAGCTACCATAGATAGTGATTCTTCTGAATGGATCTGGGTAAAAGGAACTGAAAACCTGCTGGAAAGGATTTATCATTCTATCTGAATGCCATTAAGAACATTTATGATTCATGGGAGGAAGACACAATATTGACAGGCGTTTGGAAGAAGTTGAATCTAACCCTTATGAATGTCTTAGAGAGGTTCAAGATGTCAGTGGAGGAAGTAACTACAGATGTTTGGAAATAGCAAGAGAACTAGAATTAGAAATGGAACTTGAAGATGTGGCTGAATTGATGCCACCTCATGATAAAATCTGAATGGATGAAGTTTCTCCTTAAGGATGAAAAAAAAGTATTTTTTTCAGAAGGAGCCTACTCCTTGTGAGGATGCTATAAATATTGTTGACAGGACAACAAAGGATTTAGAATATTAGATAAATGTAGTTGACAAAGCATTGGCAGATTCTGAGAGGATCGACTCCACATTTGAAAGAAGTTCTGCTGTGGGTAAAATGCTGCCAAACAACATCATATGCTGCAGGTAAATTTTTCACAAAAGAAAGAGTCAATTGATGATGCAAACTTCATTGTTGTCTTATTTTAAGAAATTGCCACAGCCACCTGAACCTTCAGCAATTATTATCCTAATCAGTCTGCAGCCATCAACATGGAGGGAAGACACTGCACCAACAAAAAAGGCTGAAGGCTGAGATGATTGCTTGCGTTTTTAGCAATAAAATATTTTAAATTAAAGTATATGCAGTTTTAGACATGATGGAACTGCACACTTAATATACTACAGTATAGTATAAACATAATTTTTATATGCTATGTGAAATAATAAAATTTTGTGTCACTCACTTTATTGTGATATATTCCAATTAAAAAATAGACAAGAAGTTACACAGATGTTTTAATGAAAATGATATGTAGATGATCATAAGTATATGAAAAGATGTTTAATATTATTGCCATTAGGAAAATCCAAATAAAGACACAATGAGATACTACCATACACTTAACAGAATGGCTAAAATTAAAAGTAGTGACAACAACAAATGCTCGTGAAGATGTGTAGAAACTAGGTTATTTGTACATTGTGGGTGGGAATGCAAAATGATGTAAGTACTAAACAGTTTGGCAGTTTCTTATAAAACAAAATATGTAATTATTGTACTACCTACCAATACACTCTTGGGCGTATATTCCAGAGAAGGGTAAACTTATGGTCACACAAAAACCTGTACATAAACGTTTGTGGCAGTTGTTTTTTGTAATAGCCCCAAACTAGGAATAGTTCCAGTGTCCTTCAAGCAATGAATGATTAACAAATTGTCACACAAATACCATGGAGTACTATTCTGCAATGAAAAGAAATAAATTATTGATATATGTCATAAGTTTTGTAAAAAGTTCATAAAAAATATTGATATATATAATAAGCATAAGAAATTATGCTGAGTGACAAAAAAGTCAATCTCTAAAGATTAAGTACTGTATAGTTCCTTTGTACAACACTTTTGAAAAATACAGATTTTTAGAAAAGTAGAACAGATTAGTGGTTACCAGGGCTTCAGAATGAAGAGAGAGGAGTGAAAGAGAAATGAGTGTGTTTCTAAAAGGGCAATACCAGGAATCCTTGTGAGTATGGACCTGTTGAGCATTTTGACTCTGGTGGTAGATACGTTAACCTACACACGTAATAAATTGTACAAAATTTATTCAGATCCCCCAGTTTCTCTTGTACATGTGGGCATGTGTATAGAAGTACACAACTTCCATGCTTCAGCCCATGGATCAAGAAGTAATTTCAACTTCAAAGTCTTATTATTTAAGAAATATATGCTATATGGTCATAGCTACCATAGAGAGTGATTCTTCTGAAGAATCTGGGTAAAATGAACTGAAAGCCTGCTGGAAAGGATTTATCAGAAAGGATATACTCAGAAAACACACAGGAGTCTCTCTGTATTAATTCTTACAAATGTATGTGAATCTATAATTACCTCAATAAAAATTTTAATGAAAAACAAATTTTAAAAAGTTATATACTCTTCTATTTCACACATATATAACAATATGTGTGTATATGTATATACATACATAATTCCATTAAATGTACATAAGTCATTATTCTGTATACACACTATTATTACACAATTTTTTTTTTCTAACACTGTAAGACTCATTCTTGTTGATACACACAGAAATAGTTCATTCATTCATTTTAACTATTGTAGAATAATGCATAGTATGCCTAAGCCAACATTTGTTTATTGATTTCCCTGGTTTATAGGCATTTATTTCCAAACAGTACAAGAGACTGTGCACTGGGAAGCTGCCTTTGCTGCAGGTACCTGGTGATAGAGAAGTCAAGCCCTTGGAGCATACCCAGTGTACACTCTGGGACCAGAAACCAAAACTTCTTCTTCTTGCAATTTCTCTTGTGTGACCTCTACTGACAAAACTTAATATTGTGCCATCTGACAGCAAAAATATTTAACAGGCCCAGATCTTTTTTTGCAGAGTGGGCAAAAAGAATGAATTTGGATTTAAGAGGCAGTAATAAATAACCAGCATGACAGATAACTAATTATACCAGCACTATTTCAGAATTTTCTATCCTCTTCCTACTGATCTTTACTGTCACATTTACCATATATGAAATTTCCAGGTATTTGTGTGTCTAAGTGCTGTATTCTAGTTCCTTTGTCTAATTATCTATTATTAGACCAAGTCCACATTGTCATAATTATGATACCTTTTTAACATATATCAGTTTTTGGCAAGAAAAGGCTTTCTACATCATTCTTCTTATTAAAATATATTTTGGATATTATCTATCTCTTTATCTGTCTATCCATCTATCTTTGAGTAGAGTCTAGCATACAATAAGTACTAGATACAGTTGTTGTTGCTGATGTTGTTTTACATGGTATTGTATCTTTGTTGATGAATCATAACCATCCTCTGCTAATGGAGTATTGTACCTTCACATCTAGTAAACGGTATATTCCATTTTATTCCATTTTTTATTTCATTCAAAAATTTTTTTGTGAAGGTGTGGTATATTTTTAAATACCTTATAGTTTATTAATTGTCAATTGTAGCTGTGTTTTTAACATAGCTCTCTAGTAGATTACACTGCTGTATAAAGATGTTCTTGACTTTTATTTTACATTGATCCTGTGACCAGAAACTGCTAAGTCCTTTTATTCATTCAACTTGTTTGTTTATGGATTCTGTTTGACCTATTATGTAGAACAGAAGTATTCAAACATTTTTTTGGGAGCAGGCTAGGTGGTAAATGTTTTTTTTCTTTGAGGGTCATGCAACCTCTGTTGCAACTACTTGACTCTGACTTTTAAGATAAAAGCAGCCATAGACAACATGTAAAACAAAAATGGGGGTAGCTGAATTTGGCCTACAATAGGACCTTATTTGGCCCATGAGTCTTATTTTGCAGAGACTTGATGTAAATAATAATTTTATTATTTTTGTTTTAAAGCCATCCATTAAGCAAGCCTCTTGATTCTTTTTCTTATCATATTTCATAGGCTAGGATTTCTAGTATAGTATTATACAGTGGTGCCAATAGTGAGGATTCTTGCCTTTTTCCAGGATTTATTGGGATTCATTACAAATTTTAATGTTAAGAATGATGTCATCTTTAGGTCAAGAAAATTTATCTTTATTACAACGTGGCCAAATGCTTTTATAATAAAAGTATTATTTAAACTGTTTGGCCCCTATAGAGAATCACCATTTTGACCTTTATTCTTAGTGTTGATCAATTTTATAATTTTGAAATATCTTTGTCTTACTAATATAAATCCAACTCATTCATGATGAATTATTTTTATACAGTATTGGATTTGATTTACTACTATATTATTATGCTTGCATTTATGCTTATGAATGAGTTGGATTTTAAAATTACTTTTGCACTATCAGACTGATTTGGCATATCGTTCTAATGATGTAAGAAGGAATGCTTTTCTTAATTTTTTTCATGAAAAATATTTGTTAAAAATAGAGATCGGGGTTTTGTGAATTTAGTACAATTATTCTGTGTAGTTGGTTGGGAAAGATTTTTTTGACTGCTGATTGAAATTATTTAATGGTTGCCTGTCTATTCAGAATGTGTTTGATTTTTAGTCATTTTGGTAATTAAACTTTTTTTTTTAGAAGATCTTACATTTCACATGTTTTCAAATGTATTGGAAAGATTGTTCATAGTATTAACATAAGTTGTAACTTATCTATAGTTACATTTCTTTTTCATTTCTAATTATGCTGATTTGTGGATTTCCTGCTTTTCTCTTGATCACTTTCATTAGAAATTTATAAATAGTACTCATCTTTTTAAGAAACTAGAGTTTGATTTTGTTGTTCATTTCTATTTTTTAAATGTATTCAATGCTATTCTTTTAGTTGTTTCTTTTCCACTACCTAATTTAGATTTTTCTTGCTCTTTTTTTATGTCTACTTCGGTTAAATATTTCATTCATTTTCAATCCTAAAAAATTTTTATTAAAGCTGCAAAATTTCCTAAAGTACTAGTTTAGCTGTAACTTAAAAGTTTTAATAGTTTCTGTGATTTAGTTATAAATATTTCATGATGTCTTATAATTTAGAAGTGTGTTTATTAGTCTCCAACGTATGATGATATTTTGGGACTTTTATTGTAAATTTTAAATTTTATTGCAATATTACTATGAAGTTAATTTAATTAATTTTTGAATTGTGTTGAGACTTTCTAAGTAGTCTGTGTAAGTTAAAAGCACCTTTCCTATGTTCCACATATTCCTTGGAGTGCTGGAGTGCTGGGGTGGGTGGAGTTAGGAGTGATGGAACTTAGGTATGGGTAGGGATGGCGGTGCCAGCAGGTGTCAACTCACACAGGAAACACACCTGCATGTGTTTCTCAATAGTCTTTAGTTTTCTCATTTGTCAACCTAGCAAATTTTATGATGCAGATTTTTGTAGCATACCGTCTTGCATTTTAACATCCTCGACGTTTACATCAGGTGTGTTTTTTACTTAAGGACAATTTACAAATCAAAACAGAAACTTGCAATAAACTCCCTTTACAGTTGTAGTTATAAGAATCCTCAAATCCCCTTAGGCTTGATTGATAAAACATGGCATTTATCCTATTTCTATGATGATGTTCAGCAAAGTTTATGACAGAGGGAAACAGCTGGTAAAGTGGGTTCATGGAAAGGTGAAGGTAATATAGCCATAAAAAAAAAAAGGATAATGATTTTAAAAGAGATAATAGTTGTAATAACACCATTAACCTTTTGCTTCAAATTATGGAATGTGTGGTCTTTTTTAGAGGGCTAATCAAAGGTTTGAAGTAATTGCAATGTGGGAGAAAGAAGGAATACTATAGAATTTGTGGTATTTTTTTTCCCCTTAAAATTATTCTGCTCTGTAGCCCATTAAGAAAACAAGACCATTGCTGGGTTTCTATTTATTCTGGAAGAAAGTTAATATAATTTTCAAATAAAGGTATTGATGTTTGTAGTAGAATGAATGTTAAAGAATATATATGCAACAATGTAGTAGACCAGAATTCAAATACCTGGTTTTAAGACAGATACTAGCATTGAGAGGGGAAGGCAATTTTTGGGGAGTGAAAGCATAGCACAGTGTTTTCTAATCTAGGTTTGTAGATACATTTGGGAGTTTGTCGTTTGGGCAACAGTTCAATTTAGTGAAAACTGGAATCACTCTCCTTTTCTCAGACTTTGTGATTTTACCACTGATGGAGATTATGTGCATGCGAGAAAGGTGAAATTAATTGCAGAGCAAATAGTATCTGTAAGAACATCACACACCGGGGCCTATCATGGGGAGGGGGGAGGGGGGAGGGATAGCATTGGGAGTTATACCTGATGTAAATGACGAGTTGATGGGTGCAGCACACCAACATGGCACAAGTATACATATGTAACAAACCTGCACGTTATGCACATGTACCCTAGAACTTAAAGTATAATAATAATAATTAATTAATTAATTAATTTTAAAAAAGAAAATATTAGTGAGGCTAATTTAGATGAAAATCTATAAATTTTTGTTGAGAGAAAGGAGAATTTTTGAAACTAAAGGTTCTTGACGTGCCATCCAGTGTCACCTCAATGTTTTTGGACTCTGAGAGTTTTATAAACCTCTGGAAAATTATGTACAATTTTGTAAGAAGACACATTTATGAATCTTTTTGAGAATGTTTATATAGCTCAGCAACATCTCAAAGGTTCTGTGACACCAAAAATGATTAAGAACAACTGATCTAGATTTTTCCCACGTAATTACTTTGTTGCCTGTCAATGGCTCCATTTCTACTTAAGTTTCTGTAGCAAGAACTTTGAGATTTAATGCCTCTCAACATTGCCCTCTCCCCGCAAAAGCTATTAGAAGTATGACCACCTTCTCAGGAGCTTGATTTTTTAGATAATTTACTTTTTAACCAAACTTTGGGATATACAGTCCAACAAGTAAAAGAGTACCTGTAATATCAACAAGGTGTAAGAAGATGGGATGTTGACAATGTGGTCCATCCTGGGATGTCTGTGGCAAGGCCCCTGTATACATATACATCTGAATTCCTTAACTTTGTGTATATGAAATATAAACCAAAGATAGTCAGCCCATTGTTAAGAATTTTGCTCTTTTGTTTTTTAAAAATTAAATGCAAATACATGCATTTCATTCCTATTCATTTTATATACTACTCCGATATAACTGTTTTTTGTTCCATTGCAGTGGTCTGAGCTTAGGTCACACATTTTTAACCTATAGGTTGTTATTGTCCCTCTGCTTGTGGGCTTCACTGAGAACCTGGGAAAGGCACAGAGCTTTTCCTCAGAGAAATAGGTAGTCCTACATTTGGATCGTATCATTCCAGGCCTTTCATAAACCCTTCAAAATGTGTGGGTTCCAGGGGAAGTACTCTCAGTTTCAGTTCTGCTCGTTTCTTACCAGATTTCACTGCCTGTGGCCTTGGTAATGGCAGCCCAACTTCATTAGGGGTCTCTTTCAAAGATCGATGTGATTCTCTTTCAAAGATCGACAAGAGAATCTTTCACTGGCTTTTCTGTGCTTACATGCTAAAATCCATAAAGCACAGCCTCGTCCAGGTGCCCCTCTCAAGGTTAGCCTCTTGACCACCTCCCCTGCTGGTTCCCCACTTCATTCTGGTTGTTCCAGCCATGCACATACTGTGCCCAGCTTTTCTAAACTGACCATGCCATTCTGAACTGGCCATGCCATTCTGCACATCCAGTCCTGGCATCTGCTCCTCCCTGAATGATTAGGTGTTCCCTGTGTGTGCTTGGTGATTACCCACCCACCCTTTGGGACTCACCCATCTCTCCTTCTGTGAAGTGGCTCTGGGGATACCAACTGCTTGTCCACACCTGGAATGGCAGCAGTTGGCTCCTTTGTGCCACCATGGGTCCTTGTGCTTGCCTTTATTACAGCTCTTAGCACACCGCAGTTCATTTAATTGTTTGCACATCTGTGGGCTAAAGGCCATTAGAAACTACTTTTTCATGAGTATCTCTTGCCCAGTTCCTAATAGGCTTTGTTTCAGTAAGGTTTTTGTTTGAATTTTGTGTTTGTTGAATGACTATTTCAGTTGGTCTTGTTGAGTACCACAGGAAATTCATTAGCAGAGAAGACCCAAAACTTTAAGGGATAATATCAGTAGATAATATACAATTGCTCTGTTTCTTTCCACTTTTAATATATTGGACCAAAATAGTTTAAAGATCCAAGAAAATCTACCAGGAGAACAACTTAATTCTTTCTTTCTTTTCTTTTCTTTTCTTTTTCTTTTTGGAATAGTATTATTGTACAGGGAGTGGAAAGAACATCTGATGTTGCTGAAAGAATTAAATTCAGATTCTGGATCTGCCACTTATGATTAGGTGACCTTAGTGGAAACACATTGCTCTGCTTAAAACTTAACCTCTTCATCTCCAAATTGGGGATTATAAAAATACGTTATTATCTCATGACAGAACTGTCAGGATGGAATTAGTGTCTGCATGCATAGATTGTTTCGGGTAATGTATCATAGATGTGTTAGCAGCTTTCCTTATTATTATGCTGCTGGACTTGTAGAACCCTTACTTTAATTTGAAAGTCAATGTCAAATGAGAGTGCGAGAATAGAAATATAAAAGAAAGCATCTTCACCCCCACTCTCTTTTCCTGTATCCATTACAGACATCACTAATAGATTGTTGAGATCTTTGTCCCTGAGACCACACTTTGTCTGAAATGGCCTTCTCAAGCAGTCATTGCCAATTAATCAGTGTTGGCTTTAAAACCTATATGCTACTTTAGTGCTTTACTTTAGAGTCTTGAACTGATGGAAGAAGCAGTTGCATTAAAAACAGTCTTGTAAATGGTTTAATGTCCATGGGCAAATGCTCATGTCACCATCAGCAACCATATTGTTCTCTTCTTTCATAATAGTGAAGTTTTGCCTAGATACCTGGTTCCTCACAATCAAACTAAACTTTTTGGTCTGTTTTTTTATTTATTTTTATTTTTATTTTTTATTTTTTTGCGGCTGGATATAGCCACTAAGTATAAGTTTTGGCCAGTGGGATGTAAACTGTAGTGTTGTGTGGAAATTTCTGCAAACCATTCTTAGGAGGCAATTGGTGTAAGCTGTTTGCTGCTCTTCCTCTTGTTCTTTTCCTGAATTCTGCTGCCTGGAACATGGACCTACCACGAGAATGATGCAACAGTAAGCTGGAGGAGCTTATGTCCTTGAAAATATTATTGAGCAGGGCTCTGTTCTAGCCCCCGATTAACCTTCTATTTGTTTAGGACACCGTTATATAGCCATTGCAATCTGCTGGAAGTTTGCCGTTTGCCATAATGCTTTGTTTATTTAACCCTCCTCATTAGAAATTCTTAGCAGATTAGGAGGAAGCCAAAACAAAACACATTCACTTTAGGGATAGGGAGGCATTAGAAAGACTTTCGTATACTTTGCCAGGTTGGAAAAGCTTGCAATGTTGATGTCCCGTAAGTGGCAGCAAGGATGGGATGATGTGACAGAGCAACACATTGGGAAACTGGGAAGCCAGATTTTAGTTTAGGCCCTAATAAGTTATTTGAAATTGTTCTAACTACATAGAACCTCAATTTTCTATTAAAAACGATGTATATGTCTGACAAGAGGTGGTAAGAGGTTTAGGTCAACAGGGGAAGGTGGAAGATGGTGAGGACATGAGCGAGAACAGGTCAGGAGGTTTCCAGATCCGAGATACCCAGCTGTCAATTTGAGGACTGGCCTGTTCTCTTGCAGATGCCCAGTCAGGGGATTGACAAATAAGAAACAGTCAAGAAGTGATACATTTGTATTGTGACACCCCCATATTCGTGCACATGGCCAATGCACCTCATAAATCTAGGGTGAATAGTTGCCTACATTTTGGTATGCACTGCTTGATCTGAATTTCTATCACAAAGTCCCACTTCCACTCTTGTATTTCTATATATTGTGCTTATGTTTGAATATCTATATTTATACTGACTACAGTAAAAACGTATATAATAAAGTCATTCACCATCAAGAACAGCTTTTCATCTGCTTTGTCAGAACATCATTTAAATAGCTACGTTCTGTTAATGCACAGTAGTTAAATAAACTCCAAGATTCTTATTCTGCAATAACCCATTAAATCATCTTAAATACTATGTCATAATGACAACTTAATGCAACCAGATGTGATATTTGGGGATTAAAAAAATACTTTTCTAAAGACATAGCTTCCTGATTTTACATTCTCAAGCCCGTTTGCACAGCTGTTAAATCTCTTGGCTCTACTTTCTATGGGTGTATATCACTTATGTTCTGCTTCATGCATGACATTACTGAAGTGCAAAGGAGTGTTCCCCAGGACATTGTGATACGTACTTGTGTGATATCTGCATCAGCGTAATTTTGTTTTCAAGGCATGATTTTCTCCCTTTTGAAAGGTGCAAATAAATTGGATCGTGTGTCGACATGAGAGCGCTAATAACAGGTCTTGCAAGGTGTCCCATGGTCTGAGAGTCATGGTAAGTCACTGGCGCCCAAAAGAACAGTGTTCGTCACACCCAGGCTAGATAGAAGGTTGGTGGCTTGCATCATGTACCACTGAAATGTGCTTATCCACATCTGGCTTAAGAATTACTTCCTGGTAGTGTATTGACACCATCAAAATAGTAATGTAATACCTCTAGTTTCTGCCCTGCATTGCAATTAATTATTCACAAGAGGTGTAAGCTTTATAATACTTAAAGTTTCTATGTCATATGGAATTGGAAGTGAACTTTTGAACTTCTGATTTTATCAGTTGGTATAAAAGTTGGCAAAATTAAAAGTTTGTGTATGTGATGAACCATCAAAGAGGAAGAACCCATTTGACAACCATGTTATGCACTGTGTGCAGAGAAGGATAATGCCAGCATCAAGCAGGAATCCTAGAAATTAGGTCATAACAGGCAGTGCAAGTGGGCCCTAATGAACCCAGATTCATATCTGTGGTGAAATTATATGCTGGATAATGTCCTCAGAAAAGCTGCCATGTTTCAATCTGGAAAGAAGCCCATTGCTGATACAACAAATCAATTGATAAGAAGTGTCTTTATTGCACTCAATAAAAGAACAGCACAACCCCAAATAAACATACACGGCTCATAAAACAAATTGCTCACCTAAAATGAATTACACACTAAGTTTTTTTTTTTTTTTAGTAAATTATGCCACAGAATATTCAGTGATGTATCCATCCACTAAAGAGTAAGATTATAAACCGCACTAAAAGTAAATGTTTCCATGTTTCTTTTTAGTTTCGTTTTTTTTCCAAGCTACAGGATTACCAAGAGCAAAATGTAAAAGAAAAAAAAGTGGTAGAAATGGCCTGTTTTGTGAAATATAGGAAAAAATATACCATCTGTGATTTAGCACAGTTCTCAATATTCCATCTGTGATCTGAACACAGTTCTTAGCAAAGGCTGAATCCCATTGTAGTTCAATATGATTTTTAAAAAAGTTTTTCTAAGAAAACTACTTTTGTAACATACTATTATTCCTGGCATGGAGTATCTTTTGAATGAAATAGTAAATATGGCTTTTACAACTGTTCTAATGATTTGTTGTTGTTGTTGTTATTGCATGCAAGGGCTTAACATTCTGAACAGCTAATAAACTAGACCCTTGTTCTAGCACCCTCCCAGAAAGCCTCACTGTAAAAGAAGTATATTTTGAATTCTGTGAGATGGGCCTTTGTTTCTGCATTCATCTAGTAAACAAATGTTTATTACCAAGCATTCTGTTAGAGGAATTTCCATGTATAAGGGAATCTAAAAGTATTAAATGACATTATGATGTTGCTTCAGTCAATGTAGTTTTGCTCAGTATTAAAAAGAAAACATAATAGCACATAGCACAATGATTCACTTGTCTTTTCTTAAGGCAATGCTGACCTTTACTCATTTCTCTCTGATGAGCTTATCTGGTGATATGAAGCCACACATAGGAAGTCACCAGCCCACATCAAATAATAAAAGAACAGGGTTTTTCAAGCTCAGGACTATTGCCACTTTAGACCAGATACTTCTTTGCTGTAGGGGGCTGGCTGTACCCTATGTGCACTCTGGGATGTTTAGCAGCATCCCTGGCCTCTACTTACTAGATTCCAGTGGCAACCCTCCCCTGAAATTGTGAAAATCCAAAATGCCTTTAGAAATTGCCAAATGTCCCCCAGGAAGAAGATCACTTTTGGTTGAGAACCACTTGTATAAAAGGAATCATTAGATTTTCGTATTATCAACTGTTGGAAACTATGGTTTTATTTTTTTTCTTTTTGCAGGGTAGCAGCCAGTGCTTTGTACCTAGTTTCTTGTTGTGAAGATGTATGTGATGGAAACTGATACTGAGCACAGAAATGATGGGAGTGGGAAATGGTTTAGGAGAAGGTAAGGCTGAGAAAACCGTTCTGTAATGCATCAAGATCAGGCATGAGACCAACTCACTAAGCACAGTCCACTAATCGCAGATGTCTTTGGCCATCATTCATTTCTTCTTGCTGTATCCTTAATGTGGGGTTTTCAGCCCTTCTTGGCTGGGAGAAATCTCATTTTGCAAATCTTGGCTCCAATGTCTTCTCCATCTTTTCTGTGAGGGCTTCCCATGTCACAGTGGTAACAAAAAAATTCTCTTTTTGCTTCCATGTCGTGGAACTTTGCTTACCTCAACTTATTGATTTTCATATTGTTTAATGTTTTAGTTAATTAGTTGGATACCTTTCTCTCTTAAGATTTTATAAACTCTTTAGATCTAGACTGTCATCTCTATAGCCCATATCATCTAGTCTAGGGATGCATTTGCCTGTAAGCAACAGAAATCTGCCTTAAGGTAACTTTACCAGGGAGTTTGCTTCCCTTACCTCATAAGAAGCTTTGGTTAGGAGGCAGCTGAAGTCATTGGTTCAGCAGCTCAGCAACGCCTAGACTAAATCTCCAAAATTGTCTTGGCATTGCCGTCTTGGTCACAAGGTGGTAGCTGCTCAGCCAGCCTTTCTCTGCATTCCAGGCAGATAGGAATAGGGTTCTGAAGAGACAAGCAGCATTCCTTTATATCTCATAGGTCAGAACTGAGTCACCTGGCAATTCCTATCTGTAGCAAAGGTAGGGGTGTTGATTTTTTTCTTTTTTCTTTTTTTTTTTTGCAGACACTGTAGTAGTAAATGGAAAAGGAAAGGAGATTGGATTGGATTTTGAATCTGCCATCTGCCAAAGGCTAACAGCATGCTGAGTGCTTGTGCTTGTGGAAGGACTTGACCATTCAGCTGTGTTCAAGCAGAAACTCTTCATCACAAGGTCTTCTGGTGCAGGAGGAACAAAGACTAACACTTTAGAAAGACACTTGCTTTAGTGTGACATAAAACCATAAATTAAGCTTTAATTTGGCAACTGCTTTTCAAAGAAGAGCTTCATAAATCATCACGCATCCTTATCATCCTGTGCTTTAATTTTTAATGGCACACATAATGAAATCAACAAAACAAATGTGGTAAGAGAAGGCACAGAAATCAGATGAGAATATGGGAAAAAAGGAAGGCACTCATGAGCGATCCATGTATACTGTGCAGGAAGGTAGCGGGGAGGGAGGGAGGGAGGACTTGGAAGGCAGAAAGAAACTAAAAACCTCCTGATGTGAGCAGTGGAATCACATGCATTTTGATAAAAGGGTCACATGTTAAAATGTGATTTTAAGATTAATCTGCTAGAACAATGCAATATTATTGTTTCTTTTCCAGACCACCTGAAAACTCAGATCAAATGGAGTAATGATTTGAAATTTAGTTGACCCTTTCCTTTTGGTCTTAACACTTTCCCAAATAGTCTTGTATAAAGTTCATAAACTTTTCTTTTTGAATTTGTGCTTGTATTTCTTTTTCTTTCCCAAATATTCATATTGAGATTTTTACCCTGCAACCACGGGGTTAAGCAGAACACATTATTTTATTTTCTTCTTCAGTGAGTGTGTCAATTTGAACAAGACTGGCCAAATTGCTTTCTTTCTTTCTTTTTTCTCCTAAATCAAACTGTCTATTCTGAAGAGGAGCACGTTGTGGTTCTATTAAACAAAATAACACGTTCTGCTCCGATATTTAACAGGGCGAAGCTCAGCCTCACCGTCTCTCTGCTTCACTGACAAGAGAGCTTACTGAGGAACAGTTTTCCCCCTTTGAGAGGTCTCGAGAGGGTCTGTCACATTTTTTTTTTTTCTTTTTTTGTTCCCAGCGATTTCTGTTGCTGCAATGGGGCTTGGCTGTGATAAATGACATAAGCTTGTTGTACCTTACATGCAAATTCAGAGAAAGAAAAATGGGAAGTAGAAAGAGGAGATTTCACTTTCCTTATCTAAAATAATCAGCTTTACTTAATTGATTTGTGGGCCTTTTCTCATGAAACAGTAAACCTATTAGAAGAGAGACAAGATAATAAATTATGGAAAGATCTTTGCAAAGGCTTGTCATTGGTTAGTAATGGTGACTGTAAGGACACAGGATTGATCACATCAGGCTGGCTCTTGATCCATCTAGTCCAGTAGCCTGTCATTGGCACTTGCACCAGGAGAAGTGATTGGTCTTCACGATGTTTCCATTAAAAGTTGTTTATCCCTAAACATCCCACTAGACAATTAATGCTGTAACACCTATGCATTTGCTCAACTGCGGGTTTATGTTTGTAATTTCTACTACCTCCTGAGGAAAATGACACATTTTTTATTGTTTGTGGGGTTTTGTCTGGCTTTACTATACACTCATAGATGTTCTGATTCTCCCTGGTATTCTAAGCTTTAAGAAATGGATCATACTTAGGATCATAGAGATCATACACAGTGGCTTATGTCTGTAATCCCAGTACTTTGGAGGCTGAGGTTGGCAGATCACCTGAGGTCAGGAGTTTGAGACCAGCCTGGCCAACATGGTGAAACCCCGTCTCTACCAAAAGTACAAAAATTAACTGGGCATGGTGGTGGGCACCTGTAATCCCAGCTACTCAGGAGTCTGAGGCAGGAGAATCTCTTGAACCTGGGAGGCGGAGGGTGCAGTGAGCAGAGATTGTACCATTTCACTCCAGCCTGGGTGACAGAGTGAGACTCTGTCTCAAAAAATAAGAGATCACAGTGAACATTCTTGGGTTTGGAAAGCAAGATAATATTCCTCTTATCCATACTCTTATTAGTTTGAAAATTATAAAAGCAATATGTCATAAAAGTATATAAAATAGAAAAAATCAGAGAAATAGATGTGCAGAAGTATGTGTGTTGCAATACTGATGGCAAGAGGTAAAATTTGGGAACAAACTAAACACCCATCAATAGTGAAACAGTTACATAAACTGTTGCCACAAACACATCACAGAAATCTATGCAGCTATTAAATAGGTAGATATTTGTATATTGGCATAGAAATTCCTTTTTCCAAGACATATTTTTCATTGAAAAAAGCAAGTTGCAGCACAATACATGAAGTATGACAGCATTTATATTGCTGAAAACAACACGATTACACATTTTTACAACTATGTATGTGTCTATGTTAATGCAGAGAGAAGATGCCCACCCTGGAGGGGCTAGGCATGGAAAAGGCCAGGAAGTATTTTTGACTTACATTTAAATATTTTACAAAATATGTCATCTGAAGCTAGTGTATTTACAAATAAATGTGCTGGGCGTGCTGGTGGGTGCCTGTAGTCCCAGCTACTCAGGAGGCTGAGGCAGGAGAATGGCGTGAACCCAGGAGGTAGAGCTTGCAGTGAGCCAAGATTGCGCCAATGCACTCCAGCCTGGGCGACAAAGCCAGATTTCATCTCAAAAATAAATAAATAAATAAATAAATAAATAAATAAATAAATAAATAAAATACTTGTTTAAAATGAAGGGGGAAATAAGATTCTGAATTTTCTTATACTAACAAAAGTCCTATGATTTTTAAGGTTTTCCTTCTAATAATTTTCCATTTGTTTCTATTTTTACATAGTTGTGCTAAGCACAAACACAACATTTAAAATATTACATATAATTATATTTGAATACAGATAAGTGTATATATATGTATATAAAATAAATATAGACAAAGATGAAGAGGAAAACCAAAGTATCCCATAATTCCAGTGTCCGCACAGTCCTATTTAATAATGTGGATGCCTAGGAAATGCAAGAAGTTCAGAAAGGAATAGAGAAAAATGGAGACTTTGCTCATTTTGCCTCTAAGCACCCTTCACCCAATTTCCTGAGGACAGTTGCTAGTAATGCTTTTAGGGGGGAAAACAGTGTGTGTGTATATATATATATTCACCACAGCTAATATTTAGTAGGCATTTATTATGTTACTATCAGACACTGTTCTAAATTACTTTGTAAGAATTAGCCCATTTAATTCCCACAGCTCTATGAGTTAGGGTCTATTGTTGTTACCATTTCACTGATGAAGAAGCTAAGGCACAGAGAAGCTAAGGAGACTGTTGACAATCACACAGCTAGAAAGTGGTAAAGCCGGGATTCAAATCCAGAGAATCTGGCTCCTGATTCTCAGTATTACCTAGTGCACAATGCTGCCTCGATTACAATAGGTCCTTAATATCACAAACTTATCTAATACCATATGTCTACATGGATCTTTAAATATCACACAAGGCGCTAGACGTGGTGGCTTATCCCTGTAATCCTAGCACTTTGGGAGGCAGAGGTGGGTGGATCACTTGAGGTCAAGAGTTTGAGACCAGCCTGGCCGACATGGTGAAACCCCATCTCTGCTCAAAATAAAAAAATTAGCCAGGCGTGGTGATGGGCACCTGTAATCCCAGCTACTCGGGAGGCTAAGGCAGGAGAATCACTTGAACCCAGGAGGCAGATGATGCAGTGAGCCGAGATCGTGCCATTGCACTCCAGCCTGGGCAACAGAGCAAAAACTCTGTCTAAATACATACATACATACATACAGACAGACATATTACACAAGGAGGTCACAGCATACCTGCTATGCTAAATCTTGCATTTTCCTTTTAAAAAAAGTTACCTTAATATCAGCTGATTCTAAGGACCTTTATCCTTTTAATAAATAACAACGTTTTCTATTGTAGGGAAGCAACTCTATTCATGAATGCTACTGCTATTTACTATTTCTTTTTGATTTTTTTCACTTTTCTTGTTTTATTTATGTTTTCTCCCTCTTCTGGGGTCAATTTTGTACCTTGTATTTTCCTTGAAAATGCTCTACTTTGTTTCTGTTTTGTGTTTCTTTCATTCCTGTCCTCACCTTTATTATCTTCTTCCATGTGTTATGTGAGTTTATTTTATTTTTGTTTTACTTAACATTTTGAATTGGATGTTTAAGTCATTAACTTTTTCTTATTTAATTATGTAGGTTTTAATGCCATGAGTCTAAAAAACACATTTTTCCTTGCGGTTCTGACTTAAAAAACAAAACAAGAATTACTTAAGAGACAGTTTAGAATTTTCTAGATGGTTGACTTTTTCCTTTCTAATTTATACGTCTTTCCTGACTTACACTTCTTGTTTGATGATTAAGTCTTTTAAAAAATATTATCAAGGCTTATTATAACATTTACCCTTTCCTGCTCATATTTCCCATAGTAATTTAGCTTTTAATTGTATATTTAAATATGTTTCATTTTCATATCTAGCACATAGTTTCTTTCATTGAAAATGCAACATTATTGTTTCATTCCTTATCATTTTTGATGAAAAAAGCATGATATTCTGCATATATCATAATTTCCTTGGCCATTTCTTTAGCGTTAGATATTCAGGTTGCTTCCAGTTTTCCTCTCCTACTTATTACACTGAAATCACTTTTCTTAAGGATGTGTTCCTTCACCCCATATTTTGCACTACTACAATGAGAGAATTCTCTAAGTGGGATTGTGTTGGTCACATTGAAGCCCTAGGCAATCTATACCTCTCAGCCTTGAGCAGCCCCGATTCCTGCAGGAACCGTGTTAGGCTGCCCTCCTATGGCTGTCACTTTAACTGCACCTGCATGGTTACTTCTACCCTGTTAATGTTGGTCCTCGGAACTGTACTGGGCGATTCAATGAGAGACTGCTCTCTTTGAAGTGAGTTGGTTTCTCTTTACTCCTAGGACGTTCTTTCTTGATGCCCCGCATTTTCATATACTAAATCTCAGAACCCTTCCCCAAGTCATCTGTGAGAGTTGAGACTGACGACATTGCTGTAAAAGAACCAAGAATTTGTACTCTAAGAATAGTTGGGATCATTTTTCTGTAAGCTAGTTGTCATGCACTTATCTATATAAAAAACTACCTACCACTTTTTATGTTCACACAAAACTTTGAAATATTTCTCTGCAAGTTAATACCTGTCACATTTTAATTTTATATATAATGTTACTTTGTAAATGAAAACAGTTTTTCTTACGTATTTCCAGTAGTAATGAATGGCTGGGCTGGGGCTGACCCATAGACTTGTCCACAAGGGAGGCTAGAGAACCAATCTCTTGCTACAAAACGAGACTTTTCTGCAGTGGTGTTGGTGCAATGTGGCAGGCTGAGCTCATTCTCCTGTTTTGAAATTTGTTCAAGCCAGCACACATTGAGAGCCTCTCTTGACCGTATTCCCTTACTTTCCATGTCCTACCAATTCTATTTGTCAAGTATCACTCAAATCCATCCATTCCTCCTCCCACTGCCAGCACCCTGCCAGTTCTAGGTGCATTGGTATCTTACCTCGATTTCTGCATGAGCCTCCACCTATCTCCTGCTTTCAGACTTACTTTTTAGTCCCTTCTCTGCTTAGAAGTGAGAAGTATTTATTTTTTATTTTTTAGTAAATGGAAGAGTCTTGTTCTGTTTCCCAGGCTGGAGTGCAGTAGAGTGATTGTAGCTCACTGCAGCCTTGAACTCCTGGGCTCAAGTGCTCCTCTTGACTCAGCCTCTCAAGTAACTGGGACTATAGGTGTCCCACCACGCCAGGCTAATTTACTTTTTTTTTTGGTAGAGACAGGGTCTCACTGTGCTGCCCAGAATGGTTTTGAATGCCTGGTCTTAAGCGATCCTCCCATCTCAGCTTCACAAAGTGCTAGGATTACAAGAGTAAGCCACCATGTCTGGCCCTGGAATTTTTTTTTTCTATGACTTTTTTTTTGTTTGTTTTTTTGGGTTTTTTTTTTGCATAAAAGCCTTTGGTAGTCTCTGTAACTCTTGTAATCAAATTAATATTTATTAACATAAGCAGGCTGTGCTTCCTCTGCTGCTTCTAGGCCCTTCTGCATGCTGTTCTCTTGGAACACGCTTCTCTCTCTTCTCTATGGGGCTAAATTTGACCAATCCTTAATGCCAATCCTAGGTTTGTCTTCTCTGGGGAAATTTTCCTGCATCTTCCAGGTTTCCTGAATTTATGTCTCCTGTAATCCAGTATTCCAAATTTCTCATATTGTGTTAGTTCCAACCAATGAGATTGCAAGCTCTGTAAAGATGAGGGTATCTTGGTCATGTCTGCTATATCTGTTAGACATTGTGTTTGACTACTAAGAGCAGAAACTAAACAGAATGTGATGAAAGGATGTTTTTCTCACATATCACAGTCTAGAGGAAAGCATGTCAGAGCTGGTGTGAGGGCTCCAAAGGTTCACTGGAAAACCGGGCTTCCTCTATGTTGCTGCTCTGCATTCTTATCACTTGGCTTTCATCCTTAAGGTTGCCTCATGGTCCAAAACAGCTGCCAGAGCTCAAGACATTACATCCATGATCCAGACAGAAAAATGAAGAAGAGAAGGACAAAAGGAGTTTGCACAGCCATTTTTCTACCTTTTAAAGAGATTTCTCATAACCCTCTCCAATAATGTCAGCTTATATCTCATCAGTGAGAACTTAGTTTTGTGGATGTACCTAGCTGAAAGCTAGGCCAGGAAATAGTCCTGGAAACAATACCACCCCAACTAAAACAGGCTCTATTATTGGGAAGGAAGATAGGAAAGAAGATAGGCTGGTGACTGGCCTGATGTCTGGGTGCTTCCCTCTCTTTCTAGAGCTCCCCAGTTATTAGTGTGCACCTGTGGAAGTCCTGCCTCAGTTCCTCAGCTATCAGTGGAATATCACAGGGGCATTAAAGAAATGAAAGAGTGCATTTTTCTGTTTAATCTTTGCAGCAATCCTTGGAGGTAGGGACCTTTGTTATCCCCATTATATAGACAAGGAAACAGGCTATGACCTTAGTAAGTCATTGTGAGGAGATATATATATATATATATATATTATGAATGTGTGTGTGTAAATTCTGGCACCATGTTTTTTTTTTGTTTGTTTGTTTTGTTTTTTGTTTTTGTTTTGTTTTTTTTAGACATGGTCTCACTTTGTCACCCGGGCTGGAGTGCAGTGGCACAATCATGGCTCACTGCAGCCTTGACCTCTTTGGGCTCAGGTAATCCCCCCACCTCAGCTTCCCAAGTAGCTGGGACTACAAGCACACACCACCATGCCCAGCTCATTTTTGTAGTTTTTTTGGAGAGATGGGGTTTTGCCACATTGCCTAGGCTGGTCTCAAACTCCTGGGCTCAAGCGATCCACCTGCCTTGGCCTCCCAAAGTGCTGGAATTACAGGTGTGAGCTACTATGCCCCATCTCTGACGCCATTTGTAATGGTGATGAGAATTGATTTAAGTGCTGGTGTCCTGAAGCACCTGGCCACGACACTCAACTCAAACTAAGAGAATCAAAGAGGGGAGGAAAGACCAAACAGGAATGGACTAAGTGAAGAGGGTAGGATGGGGAAGGAGGTCTAGCTTCCTGTCATCATTTTCCACTTCTTGGCTAGCATGTAAATTCTTTGTGGGAGGTCCACATCCTTTCTGTATTCTTCATAACTGGGTGTGAAAATAGGCACATCGATCATAATGGCAATTTGGTTTTCTAGAAGATAAATTTAGGGCCACTGTCAACCTCATTGGTGAATTGTGCCTATTACAAATAGATGGTCCCTCTGGATGTATGTGACAGGCAAAAGGAAATGCTCTCCCTCTAGGTGAAGGAAAAGGTACCCACCCTAGACTCTAGGGTCTGTGGCTTTGGAGTTGGCCCCCATGTGTACCTTCAGCCAGGCATCTTGTTCAGTGCACCCCTTGCACACCATTGCCAATCAGAAGTCATTGATCATGTCCTCCAGATTCCTGGCTCCTGGTCCTGGAATATGGCAACTCCATCTCTCCAGTGCTTGGGTCCCTGACACCAGGAAGGACAAGTAACAAGTGTGTGTCCCATTGGGAAGGCGGTGAAATTGACCAGCACAAGATCTTTTCCAAGAGTGGGTTCTGATGGGGGCAAGAGGAAGCAATCCCTTGAGGCTCCAAGGATCTGGGAATCTCTACTTGCTGTGTTTATCCTCAGAATCACTCTTCAAGACCCCAAGGGCTTGAACAGGGTTGAAAAGGAGTGATTTTGAGGATTAGCACAGCAAGTAGATTCCCAGAGACAGACTTCTGCTCCCTCCCAGAGAAGCCTGGTATGGATTTCCTTAAGCATGCCCCTCCTTGCATCTGTACCTTGAAAATAACTTCAGGGAAAATAACTTTATTTATTCCTCATTATTTTTATGTGACTAATAAATTACAAATAATTCCGGTACTCCTTCCTAACAGCAATTAGGATAAACAATAAGAATCATTTCTGCTGCTTGACAATTAAGGTTCTAATGAGTGAAACTGAAGTCTTATGATGAGGATTTGGACAATTCATTAGTTGGAAGCATAAGCATTTTAAAAAGCTAATGAAGTCTTTAGCTACATTTTCCAAACAAAACAAAACAAAAAAAATGAACAGGAGAGACAGACGCCAGAAATAGGTCATATTCTTCACATTAGTGGAAAAAACCTTGCTAAGAGAAATCTTTCAAAAGGATATAAGAACAGAAAGTTAGAATGGTTTGAAATCTACGGTACCATCATGGAACACTAGAAGCTCAACTAGTTTTGCCAATCTAAACGTACAGCTCCATGAATTTTTACATCTGCACACACATGTGCAGCCACCATGCAAATTAAGAATGAACACATTTCCATTACTCCAGAAAGTTCCCCGTGTCCCTTTCCAGGCAATCAGCACCCCAGAGGCAACCACTGAGCTATTTTCTGTCTCTCTTCATTTGCCTGTCCCAGAACTTCATCTAAATGGAACCCGAATAACACAGTGCATAGCATAGTCTTTGGTATCTGCAGCTTTCATTTAACCAAAACCCATGCTGTTGCTCTTTTCAGCAGCTCATTCCCTTGATTTTATTTATTGATTTATTCTAGACAGAGTCTCATTCTGTTGCCCAGGCTGGAGTGCAGTGGCACAATCTCGGCTCACTGCAACCTCTGCCTCCCATGTTCAAGCCATTCTCCTGCCTCAGCCTCCCAAGTAGCTGAGATTATAGGCGCTTGCCACCGCCTAGCTAATTTTTGTATTTCTAGTAGAGTCGAGGTTTCACCATGTGGCCAGGCTGGTCTCGAACTCCTGACCTCAAGTGATCCGCCTGCCTTGGCCTCTCAATTTGCTGAGATTACAGGCGCGAAACACCGTGCCGGGCCAGCAACTCATTCCTTTTAATTGCTGAAAGCAATTCCATAGTGTGAATATACCACAGTTTGTCCATCCGTTTTCCTATTTATAAACATTTGGATTGTTTCCAGTTTGGGGCGATTAGGAATAAAGCTGCTTTGAGCATTCTTGTGCACGTGTTGTGGCGCTCAGCACTCCTTCCTAACGGTGGAATTTCCATGTCACTGGGTGGAGTGTGCTGAATTTCATTAGAAACTGTCTTATGGGATTTTTTGTTTGTTTTGTTTTGTTTTTAGCTAGCCCTCCTCCTCCTCCTCTCTTTCTACATGATCACTTTGTAAATGCTCGTTGTTGAACTCAGACCTCACCCGTGGGCACGAGCCACAAGATTTAGAATAATTTTGTTCCTTCGGTTTCCTCCTTACCAGTCCTTCAAACCCCTTTTAACTAAGGAGAAACTAATAGAGGCGTCAAATAGTCTTGTCATCAAAACGTGCCTATACATCTCTGAGGGGTGTGAGTGTGAAAAAATAAAAGGTGGTGTGTTACTCAGCAAACGCGAATAGGAAGGCAGAAAGAACCCATGGGCTGAGCAGAGCCTGCTGCCTGGGATGAGGTCCGGTGGAAACCTCCCACTGCCGGGCTCTGGGAGCCGAGGCGCCGCCTCGGGCTTTCTGGCTGTGCGGCGCCACCTCGCGTCGGCAGGGCCGGGTGTCGGGCTTGCTCAGTGCCTCGTTTCCTGGGGGTTTAGGAAATCATCGGGTCTGGGTGACGTCTGTTGCCAGAAACCAGAGAGCTCTTCTCAGCATCCTTGGTCTTAATTGTCCACAGTTCCTGACCTCCCTGGAAAGGGTCCCTGTGTGAGCATCTCGTATCTTGGCCCCTGAGTCCTCGTTGAACCGACAGGCCACCTTTATTCAGTTTCTTCTTCCTGCAGTCCCAAGACCATCACGACCATGGACAGCAGCCTGGGACCAGCTGAACTGCCGCGCCTAACTGCAGCGCTTTCCTCCCCTCAGTCCTTCCACTGTCTCTCTGCTGGCTCTGCCTGGACACTTCTGCCAGGATGGAGTCACATTTTAAAAGTTCTTCCGGGAAGCCAGAAAGGAAATTGACAGTGAGAATCCACTTCTCTCGGATAGGGTAGGTGTGCCAGGTTGTGGCGCATTACGTGTTTAATCTTCCAACAGGCTTGTGAGGCAGGTATCATGATCCCATTTTTAAATGGGGGAAAATGAGGTTCAGATAGGTTAAGGATTTTGCCCAAGGTCACACAGCAGTTCTAAAAAGAACAAGATCTCAAACTTATTACTGGCTGATTCCTCAGTACAATGGTGTTTTTCAGGAGTCCAATGTGCCCCCCTGCATCCTTCCCCCGCTCCGCCACCATTTCATTTCCTTCTCCCACCTTTACATCTTGTCCTGCTCTCCTGTAGATGCTCCTGCTTTAGATGCCACATGGTGCATTGTTGGGAAGGAACCCCAGTTGACCCTTTCAGACTACTGCCTCAGCCCCCAACCACTCTCCTTAGTTTCCTTGATAGTACCCAACCAATTGCAGGCACCGATTACCATCATTCTCCACCTGTGACCTGTAGCTTATTGCTTATGAGAAATAAAGAACCCTCCTGAAATTTGCAATGCTTTAGTCCTTTAATGCCATTTTCCCCCATAGTGATGCTTTTAATGAAACAAGTAGAAAAATAATAATGTAGAGCAGGAAGGGTCTTTGAAGTCCACTTAGTTCTGGCAGTGCAGGATAATAAGCGGGGAGCCAGAGTGTTTAAGAGTTTTGTCCAGCGTGACTTACCAGTGTGGACATCAGAGCCAGGATTGGTTAGAGGGAGGGTAAAAAGATATGCACTTACAGAAATGAAATTGGAGGGAAACAGTCACCTGTCCAGGGGGCCTTGAGAGTCCACAAGCATGTCCCTCTCCAGTCAGTGTAGAGGTGCTCTATTACGGGTTGAATTGTGTTCCTCCAAATTCCATGTGTGGAATTCCTAACCCCTAGTACCTCAAAATGTGACCCTATTTGGAGGTAGGATCTTTACAAAGGTAATTAAATTAAAATGAGGCCATTAGTGTGTGCTTTAATCCAATCTGACTAGCATCCTAATAAAGGGAAATGTGGATGAAAACATGCACACAGGGAGAACACCACGTGGAGATGAAGGCAGGCATTTGCCAGCCAGGGAACAGCAAAGATGGCCAGTGACCCACCAGGAGAGAGACCTGGAGCAGATACTCCCTCATAGCCCTTAAGAAGGAACCATCCCTGCTGACACACCGTGCTTTTAGACTACTAGGCTCCAAAATTGTGAGACACCAAATTCCTGTGTTTAACCCACCCAGCCTGCAGTGCTTTATTACAACACCCTAGGAAATGAGTGCATGCTCTACTGGCTTGCCAAGTTGGGGACAGAGTCAGACCCATGTGCTAAGGACATCACGGTGATGACTATCCTCTGTCTGTGAGGGACTGTGTTATGCATTTGCTAAAAGATTGCAATCTCTTTCCTCATAAATCTGAATTGTTTCCACCCAGAAATGATATGAAACCAGTTAGAAATGCCAAACTCTTGTCTCACAAACCATTCTGGTTGAAAGGGAAATAACCTGTTTTTGCAGGGCCATGACTAAGGTGAGGGGAATGAGGCACCTGGGATGCAACACTTTCTCTTAGGTGCTGACTGCATGTTTGCTCTGCTCTGAGACTTCATGTCTCCGGAAACTTTGCAGCCCGGGTGTATCTTTCGCCTCACTCTCCTGCACACCCTGCCTATTTGCACCTGGAGCCGAAGAGAAAGAAATAAGCATGAAAGATGTCTAGAAACTGATGTGTGACTGCTGGAACTGCTGTCACAAGCCCCAAGATGATTCTAGAAAAGGAAAGGCTCCTCTGGACAATGCCTTCATTCTCCTGGGGTTTCTCCATTCGCATTGCTGTGCATGGGATCAGTGTTACGATTTTCTATTTTAGTAATTATCTGATCGACAGAGTTGAGAGAATTCCTGGAGAATACATCGGCAACACGTTCTGATTTTATGAGCTCAAGCCGGCTTTGGAATGGGGCTAGGAGGGCAGGAAGAGCTGTAGCTCCATTAGGGATGACCAGCTTGGACTGAGCACTAAAAACAAGTATTTTCCACATGGCAGTATCCAGCCAAAGGATAGAACTTTTATTTTAACTCACAGTGAACTATCTACTTTCACAAGAATCTCAGATGAATCTGAGAATCAGAATCACTTGGCCCTGCACCCTGGAATTATGGTTGCCAGAGACAGTAAATAAAATATAGGAGATTCAGTGAAATTTGGATTTTAGATAAATAATGGACATTTTTCAGAATAAGTATGTCCCAGATATTTCATGGGCATACAAATACAAAAATTAGTTATGGTTTGTCTGAAATAAATTTAACTGTGTAGCCTGTGTTTTATGTGGTAACTCTCCCTGGATCCTGTGTAAGTCAGCAACCTGAATTGATAGCTGGTATTTTATGTGTTCAGGAGAGTGTGATGAGATACAGAGGATTTCTGCTGGTGAAAGTTTACCACCTTTTCTTGGGACTTACATTTTTCCAGGTTCAAAAAGAGGCTTTAATCTTGGTAGATCAAGTGCCTTTAATTATTTAGGCAGGCATATTCCACCTGGAAGAATTGAAACCAGGCCTTTTAGTCTGTAGCAGAGCTACATTGTGGCCGCATAAAGAAATGGAAATAGGGTTGGGATAGCCGCCTGTTTGATTTGGAATTTAAACAATTCCGAAGTCTCTAAGACAAGCCTTTCATTATTTAGGGCTGTTTCTTTGAGGTTTCCTCCCAAAGTTAGTGTTTAGGGACTTAATGTCTTTGAATGTAAATTGATTTTTCTTTAAAAATAGTTTGTTCTTAAGAACCATCTTAAGTAATGAGGCTAAGAATTTCCTTCTGATTGAGGTGATTTGAACTTGTGTCCACAGTGAACCTGCAGGCAAGGGCAAGGTAGGGTTCTCCTCTCAGGAGTGCTCCTCACTGATCCTCCACCCACACATGCATTCCTCCATCCATCTGCTAAACACCCGGGTCAGGCATATATTGAGAAGAGAGTGAGCAAAGATAGTTATATTCTTCAAGGAATTCATAGTCTCCTAGAGAAAACAAACATGTAACGAGACAATTATCTTAAATTTTGACTTTGCCCTGATAGAAGTGGGCACAGGGGATTGTGAAAATACACAGACACAGATGTAGGGTTTAACTTAGGTGCAGGGTAGAGAGGGTGAGAGGGACAAAACCTCCCTCCCTCTCCTGCATTTAAAATAAATCCTACATCTGGAGATATTACTTAGCCAGGTGATATATTTAGAAGGGTGAGGCAAGACTCACTGGTCATTATTTGATTTGTTGGGAAAAGGTAGAGGCAGGAATTTAAGTTGAGTCCTAGATTTCTTACGTGGCACATGACTCGCTGTACCCAGGTGGCTATTTAGGTCTGGATCTTCAAAGTAGCCACTTTTGGAAGAATTGAAGGACTAGGTCATGATGGATGTTGGGAACACTTCAATATGTTTATTCTCTGTGAACATCTCTTGGGAGATTTGACATTGATCAATGAAAAATAGTCACCTCTAGTTTCCAGGAACCAAGAAACAAAAGAGTAGGGGTGGGGGCTGAGTTATTAAGTAACTCACAAGTCCAGTATGGCCTTTTAAAGCTTTCCTTTTCTTTTGTTGGAATCCATGGTATCCTAAGCAAAGGGTACCCATGAGCTGACAGGCTAAATACAGGGAGTATAGGAAAAAGAGGGCCGGCCATATGATCCTGCTTGGTGTGGCAGTGGCTGCTTCCAGAGAGTTGCCCAGCCAATGGAATGAATCAGTAAAACTTGGCAGATTCGCCTTGTGAATTGGACTGCATCATTGGACGGCATGCTGCAACAAAATGGGTAATACCCAGCTCCATAGATTGTATTTTTGGGCAAAATGTACTAGATGAGCTACAGATTGTATTTCCCATGCCTCTGTGACTAATGTTTGCAATTACTGATTGTTGGGGACAGCTCCCACTGGGACAGACATCTTCAGTATCTTTTAATACAAAATTAGTCATGTAGATTCCCTGAGACTTAATGTTTTATTAAATCAGTCTCTCAATTTCTCTCTCTCTGTCTTTTCAGAGGAGAGCTGTGTGCTGTGTGCTCCTGCAAATTTTTTGTTCATGTACATTTAAAGCAAAGTGGGCCGGTTTCTGCTCAGAATTCAAACAAATCCCTTTTCCGGTCAAAATGACAAAAGAACCTAAAAGACAACTCTTTGATCAGCGTGATCAACTATTGGATGATACTTTTGTTCTACACCAGTGCAGCTTGCAGAATGTTTATTTGGCAATAGAAAAAAGGTCACTGTTTTAAGGCAGTTCAGAAACCAAATGTTCCCGTAATATGGCAGCTTTCTCGCAAAGCACCCCTTGGCTTTGCTGCTTTGGAATCTGTGCTTTTGAAAGCTCAAGCTCTTTTAGATGTGTCAGCGTGTGTGTGCGTGTGTGTGTCGGGGGGGAGTTGTGAGGGGAGTCAGTGGTTAGAGGTCTGTTCATTACAAAAGCTGAGGTCTCCACAATAAGGAAAGTATTTATATCACAAGGTGAGTTATTTAAAGACGGGGGTGGTGGGCGGAGAATCTCCGAGCTAGGTGTGACATATGTAGGAACAGAACATTGTGTGCAGAGAAACTTGAATCAGGTTTTGTTTTTTACTACCCAAACCTTTCTCTTAAGCAGCCTTTCTACAACCCGGCCTGAAACAGAAAACCTCTTTAATGAGCTTCTGCGGAATGTCTCTTTACCGCCACCTGTTGTTCAGGAAAATATTAGGGCTCGGACCGGGCCCCGGGAGATGGTCGGCCTGCCTGAGGTGCGTCTCTAGTCTGCACGCCATCCTACATGGAATTCAGTGAGGCACAAGTTACAGAAGTGATGCCAGCCAAGCCTGTCACAGCTAGCGGAGAGAGCTGGAAAGCGACATATTTTATTGACACAGAACAAGCTGCACACTGAGTTACTAATCATTATTGATTTAGAATGTTACAAAGCCATGCTTCCCATTTCAATAGAAGCAATGAAAAGTATTTTAGAGGTGGAAATTGCCTCTTCAAACAATATTAAGGAAAGGTAAGTCGAGGTAAAGAATTCCAAGGTTCGGGTTGTGTTAAACACCATCGCGGCCTCTGATATGCTAATTACAAATACGTGGGAAAAGTTGAAACTAATCACAGCCATGGGTCAAAGCCCTAGTCATCTAAAGTTAACCCAGGTGGCCTACCGTATACATTATATTTATTTTTGCTTCTCTTGGGTATAGTAAATGTGACTGACTTCATTCATTAAAGCTTCAGATTTGGCTTATTTGGTTAACATCTGTTAGGACTGGGGGTCTTACTCTTAATTGGTCCCATCTGGACTGGAGGCGGAACATACAGAGGATGATCTTAATGGACTGAAGAATCCGCACTTTTATATCTTGCAGAAATACTTGATTTTATTTGGTAAGCTAGAACTATAAAATATATATATTATATATATATATTTTATAAAAGATGATTGGGATATGAGAGTTGCATCACTTAAGGTACCAGTACCTGGGACTGTGTGTGTGTGTGTTTAGCGATGCCATGTGTCTTCCTTTCTGGGGTTTTTTCCTTTTTGCAGCTCACACCTCGTGTTGTGGGCGCCATCTTCCTCCTTGTCTGGCTCTAGTTTCCATAGCTGCGGCCGGTCCTCCTCAATTGCACACAAATGCCGTTCTGCACTCAAAGCCACAATGCCACGGGGCATATTAGTGTTCCTGTGCTTCAGATCTCTCTTTATGTAATTTGAGAGCTTATTAATAAGTACCATGTTGTGTGATTGAAAAATAGAAAAGGAGACTCGGCATCAAAAATAAAATCTTAGAAGAACTGAGTTAGAAACACAATGCATTTTTTTCTTTCTTTCTATCAATTACAGTCAAGATCCAGATATTCCACTGTTTAGCCTCCACTACAGCCACCTCAGGGAGCAGAAATCTCGGTAGATTCTTTGGATTGATTTTCGGATATACCTTCATTGCAGAAGGGCTTCTTTAACATTCCGATTTTACTCCATTTAATTCTTGCCATCCTATCCTTGCTGGGAAGGTTACCTCTGTGTGTGTGTGTGTGTGTGTGAGTGCATCTGTGTGTGTGTGTCTCTGTGTGTCTCTGTGTGTCTGTGTGTGTGTGTCTCTGTGTGTCTCTGTGTGTCTGCGTGTGTGTCTCTGTGTGTCTCTCTGTGTGTGTGTGTCTCTGTGTGTGGGTCTGTGTCTGTGTGTGTGTGTGTCTGCGTGTGTGTCTCTGTGTGTCTGTGTGTGTGTGTGTCTCTGTGTGTGCGTGTGTGTGTGTGTCTCTGTGTGTGGGTCTGTGTGTCTCTGTGTGTGGGTCTGTGTGTGTGTGTGTGTGTGTGTGTGTTGGGGGAAAGGGATAAGCCTTTGAGCACTGACTGAGAGTCTTTTCTCAGGGATGTGAGGGTGTCACACCTGAATGGTTCCCTGCAGCTGCCTGTATACCTATTACCCTGGAGACTTGGGCTGAAATGTGAAGCTACCTTTCAGAAAACCAAATTCCTGTACATTCAGGATAAGGAGGCCCTTTAATACTGCCATGGGGGGCTGCGAGCTGGACTTGGAGGTGGTGACAAAAGTGACAACCCCACTAGATGTTTCCTTCCTCACATCACAGTTGGCCTCTTTTTAGGTTTTAAAAGGGTGGTAGGGAACTTCCCTCTGTTACAGCTGCGTTTTCACAGATGAACTTTGGCCTGGGTATAAAGACAGACTGCCTGTCCCTGTTGGAAGGATCACAGAACAAAAACGTGTATTCGATAAAAGGCTTAATGTTTTATGGGGCTCCAATATGTTTGGTGATATTTTTCCAACCCACAGTTTTCTTATTATTTGACAGACCTGTGTGTCCTGGATGTTTTATCTCGTGTATATATATATCCTCTCATACTCATATCTTCAGTTAGGACCATATATGCTTATGAGTTCAAGTTATTCCATTCTTTAGTGGGAAAATTATTGAATTATTCTGATACTTTTTGGAGCTTCAGATGACCAGAGGTCCCACGCTACAAGTTTTCAGGACTGGCCTTAGGTGAAAATCTGTGCAGGAGTTGAGATGGTTTCCCACCATTTGAGAGGCAGCCTCTCCCCATTAAGGAAAGGCCTCTGAGATTTAGGTGCTGGGGAGCCAGACAAGTGCACATGCTGGCCTGCGGCTGCCTTCAGGTCTGCTTCTCACATGCATGGACAGCTTTGAGCAAATGGGGCTCAGTGCCTGGAAGCAGATTCTGCAGAAGCAGAGTGTGGCAATGGGATTATTGCAGTCATGGGGTAGCAAAGGAGGACTGCAGGCCAGCAGACACTAGACATTTGCTGACAGTCCAGCATTTCCAAAGGAAAATTGGACTTCCATTACACAAAGCATTTGCATTTCGTGTGCAAAATGCACTTGTATAGACGTACATAATTTTGAGTTGTGAGGATGTGTTCTCAGAACACACAAATGGAAGAATATAGGGACATTTAAGAACAATTTAAATATGCCTTTTAGCCTAAGGATTATTAATCAATGATTGACTTGCTCTTTAAGATTCTGGCATTTCTAACTCGTGTTCCAAAGTTCTTTCTTTTCCATTGTGTTTTTTCAGTATTCGTGGTAGTACTGCCATAGACGAGCAATAGCATAGGGGAAAATTTAAGTATATTGGAGTGTATTTAAACATCATAACTCAATATTCACTAAAATCTTGTGCTGTGCAGTTCAGAAGTCACTGGCAAGGATGACAGGAATTTTTGCTGTTTCAGTTAAAGCTTCCATGTATCTTTTCTTAAACACAGTTTACAATTCACCTGGCTTTAGATCACTACAATTATATGCTTCTTGGTTAAGTAAAAAAGTTTAGGAAAAGATTCATGTTTCTGTTTTTTGGTAAAATGTGATATTTATGAATATTTTAATTGTGTCTATCTCAAATTTGCACATTAGAAATTTGCATAAAATGTAAATGCATAGTACTTTTGAGGGTACAAGTATCTAAGTATTTAGAAGTTGAACTTTTCACTCAGGGCACAATTGTAATGATTGTTGGTTTTTCCCTTTTTCTTTTAAAGACTTTTTTTCATTGTGGTAAAATACACATAATACAAAATTTATCTTAACCATTTTTCAAGATACAGCTCAGTGGCATTAAGTACATTCACCATTCACATGGTTGTGCAACCATAACTGCCTCCATCTCAGATCTCATCTAATGGAAACTCTAGCCCGGCCAAATGATACCTCTGAACCTCCCTCCTCTCAGCCCCTGGCTATCATTCCTGCACCTCACATGGTGCTCTCCTGGGTATCTCATGTAAGTGGAGAATCATGTGTACCGGACAGCGACAGTTTATTTCCGCCAACATATATGTCCTCAGGTTCATGTTGTAGCATGTGCCAGTTCTCTCTCTTAATTTTCAAAGGCTGGGGTGATAGTGCATTATTTGTCCCAAAGTGCCTTATTTGTGCATTCATCTGTCTATGGACACTTGAGTTGCATCTACCTTTTGACAATTTGAATAATGCTGCTATGAACATGGATCCTCAGATATGTTTGAGTGCCTCAATTCTTTTGAAAGTATACTCTGATTTGCATTTCCTTCCACCCCTCCCTACTTTGGGAATGTTTCCTACCTCTCCTGCCTCTCTCTACCCTCACATATATATATATATATATATTTTTTTTTTGAGATGGGTGCTTGCATGAGTGTTGCGCGCCCCAGATGGAGTGCTGCGGTGGCGCGTCTGGGGCTCACAAATCTCCATTCCCTAGGTTCGGCAGCCCAGGCCTGCCGGTGAATGGGATTACCCGCGCGCCTGCCATACTTTGTCCATTTTGTATTTTTCTGTAGAGATGGGGTTTTCACCATGTTATTGGGAACTGATCTCAAACTCCTGACCTCGAGGTGATCCACCGCATCAGCCTCAAAGTGCTTTGGATGCATGGCGGCACATTTCGCATTTCTGAATGTCCCTGCTGGTCTCGCTATTTGTTCATTTCACCAGCACGAAATATTTCTCTCCCCGTCCCTACACCCATCACCACCACCAAGTCTAATTATCCTGGGGACGTGGCTATTGAGATTTAACGTCTGTTCTTTGAGATGCCTTCCTGGAAATTCTCAGCAGAAAGCAGGCTCCCTATGCTGTGTTCCCAGGACACTTTGCCCACATAAGCTGGGCATGCTTTACAGGAAAAATGACTGGCGCACAATAAACAATTGCTGCTATATGGAGGTTGTTGATGACCACTTTCATTAGCAAAGACAGGCCCTGTGACAGGTGCTAGCAGGGCACATGCTGGTTACTACATGACCCCTCTCTTAGAGGCATTTCTGGTTGTCTCCTTGTACAGACAGGACGTACTCATATAGGAGGAGGCACACAACAGGGTATCATATCTTCTGTGGTAAACATGATGATGTTTGCAGACTATATAGTTCTAATCTGTGATACCAGAAGCCTATTCCCTGTGTATTTTAATTGAACCAGAGTTAACTGAATATGGACTATAAGCCTTGCACGATAGGGAACACAAGTTTCTATGGCATCTGGAACTGGCGTGATCATAGAAATGATGAATAGACACTTTACTTCCTATCCTGGTGTTGAAACCACTTTATGGTTCACAATAGATGCTATACATGCTTTTGAATGAATGAATCAGCATTTTGGAAAGCTTTAGTGAGTCATCATATTTTTGCTCATTTTCTGTATAAATGATAGGTTCTGACACCTGATAGTGGAATACAGCCACAACATCATTTAACTAAAGCCTCCAATTGAGGATTTCAGCATTGCTCTCTCACCAGTCCCCTCTTGGATGAGCTTAGGCAGGGAAGGAAGGATAAGGGTAGAATTAGCCTCTTTTTCTTCACCAAAGGGTGGTCTCTGCTGCTGGTTCTAGGCTTTCTGGCCAGGGTTCTTCATTGTCTCTCAACCTTTACATTTTGTAGTTGAAGCCCCTTTACAGATGGCCCCCAACAGGCCCACTGGCAATAGTCCACTGTCTGCGGAGTGGCCTTAGAAACTCCACCATAGTCATTTTTCCTGGTAGCCAATGAAATGACAGTCCCCAGAACTGCCCCTTTCTTCTACTCCTGATAGTTTTAATGTTCTGTATATTCAAGGTCAGCCACACAAACAATAAAATCACTGAGCTCTCAATAGATATGAGTAGACCAATCAATTATTCAACCCAAAAGGGAAATTTGGTTTACTCCTAAGAAACCAGCTTCTACATCCCCTCCACCACCAGACCAATTGCACCTTGATTTGCATAGAATTACTTTTACTAACTCATGTCAAAATGAATGATACATTCTGATGTTGATGTTGATGATGATGAGACAAAGGCATTCAATTCCATTTTTGGTTTCAATACAGAAGACATGTGTTGACTTCTTACCATGTGCTCAGCAATGGAACAAGAGGGTCCGGGGACTTCCTTTGTGCTTTCTGAGCCAATAAGGATTAACATAAGATCATCAAATATGGAGACAATAGTAACAACATTAGCAGCAGCTGACAGTTGTGGAACCTTACTATGTGCTGGGCATGGAGCATGTTTGTATGCATTATCTCATTTAACTCTTAAAGAACTCTAGCTAGATAAATGTTATGATTATTTCTGTTTCATAGACGAAGAAATAAAGGCTCAGGGAGATTATTTCCTTACTTATGGTTGTGCTGCTCTGGAGCGATGGGGCCAGGATTTGAATCCACACTGTCAGCTTCTAGAGTCCATTAATGCCATAAGCCACATTACACTGCTGCTGCTGCTACCAGCTAGTCATTTACTGAGTGCTGAATCCTCGTAACTATACTGTGAAGGAGGTACCATTACCGTCTCCACTTTTGAGACAAGGAAACTGATGCACAGAAAGATTAGTAACTTGATCAAGGCCACACGGTCCATGGCAAGTCCATGATTTGAATTCCTTAATCTAGCTTTACAGTAACAGATTGTACACACTGTCCTACTCTGGTAGCAATACAGATAACCAGCATCTGGTCATCCAGGCAAGACATAGTGTTCTGTTTCGAGGAGAGTTGACACAGTGGTTTCATCACAGAAATGCAATCTCTTAGGGTTCTGCTGAATGGTGAAGCGGCCTCCCCAGCCATGGCCTGTCTGCAAAGCAAGTGAAGCTTCGGCCTCTGTGCTTCTCACTCCCTGGGGCCTTTCGACAGCCCTGGGAGAGACTGTCATGCTATCCTGTGTATTTTTGGTAAAATGTGGGATACTAAGAAGATTTTGTAAAATGTGAAAAAGAATGTGTATTCTTTTTCCTAAAGAGACCGTGACCCACCTTTGTATAAATCTGTGGTTCTCAAGGGATGGGTGCTCTGTGTGGACCAGCAGTTTTGTTGCTGCCCAACAGCTTGTTAGAAATTTCCCAGTCCCTCGTCATGCTCACTTGAACTGAAGCTTTGGGAATGATGTCAGCATCTAGGGTTGACCAAGCCCCCAGGGAATTTTAGAACAAACTTGAGCCTCATTACTCTCCTATGCAAGGCCCCTTCCAAGGCTCTGTAGCTAGTGTTACACTGTAACTTTTTATTCTCTTTCTTACAGGGCACCCCCAAATTGTATAAGCTTCAGGGCCTCCAGCTAGATCTACCTCTGGTCACAGTGTTTAAATGTGCTTGTTTCCCTACCACTGAAGCAGAGCTCATTTCTGTCTGGACAACTTTGTGTCTCATACACATTTTATGATTTGGTTCAAATGTTTGAACTTGACAGTTAACAACATGAAAATGGGGGTTACCCAGAGAGAGAGACTGCTATACACAGCAGGAAGTTAACCTGTGCCAATCAGTCCACCTGTTCTAGGGTCGCTTGCATCGCCCCAGGGCTTAAAGGCAGGCTGTGGCATGGCACCCTTTGAAGTTTAAAGAGGTCCAGAAATAGGGCTTTTGAGAGCTTTGTAACATCTTCAGCAAGATACCAGTGAAAACCAGGCAGCATAAGGGCAGCCACTGTCCCACCCTCACCAGGATATCCAGGCCTCCCAGGCTGAAGGGCTCTGCCTGCCCCATCTAGGAGAAGGTCCTGCGAGCCTCTGCCCAAGTCACCAGCTGTCATGATCTCGTGAAGAACAGAAGCAGGTGGGCAGAATTGCAAAATGTTGTTGCTGCATCCTTGACGGCCCTTTCTCTTTTCTCTCCTGAGGAAACTCAGGCCCAGGAAAAGAAATAAGGGGTTTAGTGACAGAAGAAGTGATGGTGGGGCCAGGTGCGGTGGCTCACTTCTGTAATCCTACCAGCCCTTTGGGAGGCCAAGGTGAGTGGATCATCTGAAGTCAGGAGTTTGAGGGAGCCTGGACAACATGGTGAAGCTTCATCTCTACTAAAAATACGAAAATTAGCTGGGTGTGATGGTGCATGCCTGTAATGCCAGCTACTTAGGAGGCTGAGGCAGGAGAATTGCTTGAAACTGGGAGGCAGAAGTCTCAGTGAGCCGAGATCGTGTCATTGCACTCCAGCCTGTGTGACACAGAGAGACCCTGCCTCAAAAAAAAAAAAAAAAAAAAAAGAAAAAAAAGTGAGTGATGGTGGAACCAGTATAACCAAAAACACCTACCAGCCCCCCATGGGTCTTCCTACCCTATTCTGTTGCCTCTTGGTTAGTACTTAACATCATCCCTTTTCCATTTTTTTTCTTTAGCATCTAGAGTTCAGAGCTGTGTGCTAAGAGTTACCTGAAAGAATGCTCAGTGCAATATTTTTGTATTGTAATAAAAATAAGAAACACCGTGAATATCCCCAAAGAGCAGAGTGTTGCATCTATTATAGGAACCCTTAACATGTGAAGTCATTAAAATAATATAGTCATTAAAATCATGACAGGGAAAGTTGCTAAATGATCAGGCAGAGAATGTTCATGATTGTTGGCTTATTGTTGGTTTAGAGAATGGTTTAGAAATGATTATGCTCAGTTCTATACTGGTTTTGTAAATTTTGTATACAGAAAGAGCAGTGAATATATGTATACTCCAAAATGTTATCAGGGCTATCTTTTAAACATGGTGAGATATTTGGTGATTGTTTTGTTTGTGTGTGTGTGTGTTTTTTTTTTCTTTCTCCAAATAACATACACTAACAAGGTTTTACTTTCTAGTCACAGAAAAGAAATGCCAAACCAGCAAATTGGATGGCAGTGCTATTTTTAGTATTGCACAGACATTTCCTTTAAGTGAGACTTTTCAGTGTGTATCAGTTGAGAGACTGAATATACAAACAGACAATGGCCAGATCGTGTATAAAAATAGAACTCTAACCTACAACCTGAAGCAGCCAGTTCATGAAGCCAAATACAAACCCCTATAGTCATTAGCCCAAGATGGCCAGGGTTTAACCAATAATAGTGCTTTCTTAATATTTGTCCCGCCTTCCAATTTAGGGCCAACTGGAGAAGCCCAACTCCTCATTCCTAACCAATCCTATAGGATACCTGACTTCTAGCGAGCCTGTTTCCAGCTTCCTACACGACCACAGCTTCCATTCAGGGCACATCAAAGCCTCCCCCTTTCCTTCCGCTGTGAGCTTTCTCACCCCTGTACCTGCCCTTGAGTCTCTGCCAAACATGAATGATGGTGGCTGATGCTCTTGTTGTAGCAAGCTCTGAAAAAATAGTCTTTGCGTGTTCTTGTTTTGGTGGTCTTTGTTTATTTCCACACAACTTTTAGTCTTCTGGAAAATAATGTGCTTTAAAAAAAATTCACCATGATACATATGAAAAATCTGATTCCTCAGTTTTGAGAAAATTTTAATCTCAAGCCAAGCACTAAGGCCAAATGGTCCCCAATGGGTTGGCAAGATCAGGGTCCAACTCACCGTGAATGAAATAAACACAGAATTTAAAATTTTATTGTGTTACAATTTCCTAGTAAGGAAAAGCAGTACCAAGAGTAGAGAAATCACAGCTTTTATTAGTAGCATCCATGGGATCCTAATGTTCCCAAATTATTTGCTAGGTCTCATTACAGTGTCCCTCTGGTATTAAATTCAGTTAATAGAAAAATTAATAGCCATTTGATTACCTGGCAAATGAGCTAAGTCTATGGTAGATGTCATACCTGCAAAGGGTTTTATCTTGAACAGGGTCAAACAGTATCAGCTGTACTATGAGCAGTCAGGCTAATACTTTTCACTGTGTAAATGATTATGCACCAGTTGATTGAATGAATCAAACTTTGTTATTAATAAGGGAAACTAAGTATTTGAGGCTTTTTCATCTGGAGAAAGCCAGGACTAACTTCAGAAATTTGGAGAAGACGAATGCCAAACAAATTGGAAGTGTACTGAAATCAGGCGGGAGGGGCGGAGACAGTGTGAATATGAATGAGGAATTCTGGTTAACCAATAGGTTTTCAGAAGACATCTGTAGTGAAATACCCTGATAGAAATAAAACGAGGGTAATTTGACCCCTGTATTAATGAGTGTTTGTGGGTGGTGGTGAGGTGACATACAGAAAAGTCACAAATCCAAGCCATTAAAAAGAATTGATGCATCTATGCTAATGCCAAACAATTGGCTTGCTTATTCAAAATCAGATAGTTTAGTTTTCACTTGTAACACTGATCCTGATGGCTACTTTGTATATGGTAGGCCCATAGTATATGTAACAAATGTGTAAATTCAATACAATGAGCTGGAAATCATAGGGGAATTATACAAAATCAAAAAGTTTTCCCTAAATTCAAGCTGAGTAATACAATGTATGCTGAATGGAGTTTTTCAGTAGGCAGTTTTTTGCTATAGAGGAATACATTATGCTTTTACCATATATTTTAATAAATACTTCCAACTTCAGAATTTGGTGAAAAAAAATTGTAGGAGTATGGCATCCAAGAACAGTTGCAATTCATTTTGTTTTTATGCTGAATTTAAATGTATAAAAAAGATGTATCTGAATGTCTTAAAGGCATAAGCAATAAACCATTAAATAGTCAGAGATGGAAGAAGCTGGCATTGTCAGTAGAGAGCATATTGCAGATGGATGATCGTCACTTTGTCCTTACCTCCAATATCAGAAGAGGTGTATCAGAGGTAAGGTCAACTCCATAGGTAGGTAGTGGGGTGTTGTCATAAGTTTACTGACAGGTCCACCTTATCCAATGAAAGGTGATCACCTTACCCACTTTCTTCGGCAGCTATCTATGGTTCTAGCAATTGTAATTTTTGTTTTTTGAGGGTAAGACAATTATGACAAAGAGTTTCCAGCTTTCCAGTTGACTCTGTTCCACTGGAAGTGGTTGTGGCTGCTTGGAATCCAGTGTTAAGGACTGTAAGATTGTGTCTGGGCTTAGAGCGAACAAGTACAGGTATTGATTGGTAGGGCCTGCAACAGAGAAGAGTTGGGGAGAGTTGTCTTGGACCTCTGGTTTTATTCTCAGGAGCTGCCATACAACGCATGCACTTCAGTTCTTACCTTAACAGTTTAGATCTTTGAATGTCTACAGATGAGTAGAGTCTGCACAGGTTAGGTATGTTTGGATAGAGTTTGAAGAAAAGATTCTGTTGCTAGACACTGCTACAGTGAGGAAAATGGGTCTACTTTAAGTTTTGGCAGCAGGGAAAGTGGGATTCCTGGTCAATTGAGTGGGAATTAGAAAAGCACCTGGAATGATGGTGGAAGAGAGGGGAGTTTATTGAAGGCAAGTGCTTCCCAAAGAAGAGCTTACATGGTCATCATTTTGCCAACCCTGGATCCATCATCCTTTCTAAAATTGATGCTTAAATGCTCAGGTTTCCCAGCTCCAAGGGGGCAGACCTCTCTGTCATACCCCCTACTCCGAAATGTTTTATTTCCCTGTGTTCTCAGTGCAGTCTGAGCAGATCTTTCTTTAGAGCTCTTAAAGAGGAACAAAGACATTTTTGGGTAATGAAAACTAGATGCAAGCAAGTGGAAGATGGCATGCTGTAGATATCATTCTGGGAACCGCTGAAGGCAAAACTGTAGGTATTGATTTTCAAGTAGAAAATTAGGTGGGGAAGATCATCTTTCAAAGTTGGCTAAAAAATAAACTTGTCCATTCTAAGTCCTAATTAAGATACTCTGTCAGAATACAAAAAAAGGACTGTATATAATATCACTGGGGGCAATGAAAACCCTAGGTTTCTTTTGCATTTGATAGGATGTCATGAATCAAAAAAGTTGCCATTTATTATTATTTTTTTAAACTGAGGCTGGAAAATAATACGAGAAGCTTTTCTCATTAGGCTATGTCTAAGTGACCTTCCTGGTCTTACTCCATATCATAGTTAGAGTAAAATTCATGGATCGATGTGGTTTCTGAGACAGGAGGTTACATTTCATGTTGATGGGACTCAGGTTTACTTTATCATAGATGTTTAAGAGGTGCTACGTGTTAAATTCGATGATTGATAAACTATCGTATAATTTATTTAGTTTTCAATCTAGAAAATTTAGAATAAAATATATTAAGAAAGTACTAAACTTTGCCCCATTTTCCTTTTTCCCCCCCAAATAAAAGAATACTGTACCAATTAATGGTCCCTGGCTACATATGGATGCAATATGGGTCTGAGAATGCCTGATGACAGAAAGCAGAGTTGTAATCTATTCCAAATGAACCATCATCTGGATATTTGAAATGCCATGCTGTAAACAGTGTTCCCTTGTCTTATAGGATGTTATGTAGAGTTGAATGCAGATGAAAGCCCAAATTTATATCATGAAGCAAAGCATAAAATGAACGTTAACCTTCTAAGTGCTCCTTTTTTTCATTGTCAGATTCTGTTAACCGCCTGTCTTCTAATAGCAGTGCAACTTACGTCTTTAATGCTTTGGCCATTTGGTGACCCTCATCATTTCTCTCTCTCTGTCTCTCGAAGAAGGGGGTGAGAACTTTAGAATTCAAAGGGACTTTGGAAATCCTTTAGTCTACCCAACCTTACCTTATAAATAAATAAAGTAAGGTACAGAGAATGTATATTGTCCTCTGGCTTGGTAGGTAGCATATAAACCAGGAATTTAGTCTACTGGTTCCTGGGACAGAGTAATTTGCATGTTGCTGTAGGACCTTTCAGCAAAGATCTTTCTTGCCCTGTAATAGGCCTATAGCCAGGGGAGGACTGATTTCATCAGCTTATCCTCATAAACCAGACTAGGGACACAGAATTAACAATTTAATTATGTAGACTTCATTCATTCATTCATTTAGAATAGATTTATTTTCCTTAACCTCTTATTGAAAAGATATACATGCTCAGTGTAAAGAATATCAGCCGTATAGAAATACATATGTAAAGGGAAAAAATTTATCCTTTTTCCACTGCCTCGCACTTCCCAGAGATATTTGCTCATGGGAACATACTGTATATCCTTTCAGACATTTTCTATGCATAGGAAAAATATGTGTTATAGTATGTAATGGAGTTTATCCATAAGCAGTTGTTAAAAATGGGAAGTATATTGACATATTTTTCTGAACTTTTCCTTTTTATCTTTTTCCACTTGATAATATCAGACTTTTCTACATCTTATTTATCTAATTTGCTCTTATTATCAAGTACATGTGTGTATACACTATATATTTATAGATATGTAGCAATCCATAGCTTGCAAAGGGTATGGGTGTTTATTTAACCATTTCTCTGTTGATGAGCATCTACGTAGCTCCCAATTTTCATTGCTGAAAACAGTAATACAACAAGTATCTCTTTGCGTGCTTATGCCAATAGCTCTATAGGACATATCCCTGGAAGGGAAATTTCTGAGTCCTTCAACTTATATTTATTAACAATTGTGTGCAAAGTCCTAGGAGGGCTATAAACAGGAGACCATATTTTCAGGTAAAGAAATGTTTCCTGTTCTCATGAAGCTTGCAGTTTAGAGAGCAAGAAATGTATACAAATATGGATTTCCAGTAGAAAATCATGAGTGCTCTACAGAAAACACAGAGGAACCACAATGGGTGGATGAAAACACCTTGACTTTCTAACCCAGCTGGTGCAAAGTGATAATTACTTAGAATTGGTGATCTCAGTGGGAATACACTGAAAATTTCCAAATAAAGTGATTTGCCAATGTCAAGATGATTGAGTTGCGGCATATGGGAATGGACAAAATGATTTGTTTATTGAAAGAGGTACACAAGTGTCTAGAAAGCATAATCGGTTTTGAACTTGTAGGAAGTATTTATATTTGTGAAGGAGAGAATTGTTGTGACTTAAGAGATAATATAAACTGGAAGAAATTTTGTTTCATAGATCTTCCCTCAGTGTTTGATGTAAGAAAGGTTTTTACTTTGGTTTGAGGCTAATATGCTTTAGTTTTCAACTTCATATGTATGCAAATTTAGCTATAGGTAGCCTTTGCTTGAATCTGGACCATTTTGGTAAATCATGTGTTTGTCTTTGGTGTAGTAGATTTTAAGAGAGAACATGTCTGTTTTTTTCTTTTTTCAATTATAACCCCAGCCTGGATTTTTCTAGCAGAGCTTTTTCTCAACCTTCACCAACCTTAGTGAAAACATCCTCCTCCTTCAGGATCATACAATAGTATGTAGGTTTTGGGGCTTGAAAATCTATTCAAGCATAAAAATATTCATTTGGAGATGATGGTTATAGTCATGTGCTCTAATATCTTTTCAGGTGAGAAATTCAGTGGGAAAAATTCTTGTTTCTGTCTATTTCAAGTGAGAAATTTAGTGGGAAAAAAATTTATATTCTTCTTGAGTTTGATGATTAACAAAAATTCCTTCAGTAAAACCTCAGAATCCTCTTTTCCTCCATTTAGCTTCCTGGTGTTGAAGTTGTTTCATCTACTATGCAATACAAGCCTAACCCCCACTTGTAACACTCAGCAAATTGGACATTCCAATCATTGCACAGTGAAATCCCACAGAATAGCAGGGGAAGGTAGTCAGGAAGAGACTGATGTTAGGACAGAATAAATGGCAATTTTCAGAGGCAAAACTGGGAGAACCGGAAAACATTTTCACCATTTGAAATATTTCTCAACTCCTGGAAATAAGGGGGCAACACCCCAAATCACTGGCAACTAGATCCTACTTGAGAGATAAAACCTAGAGCAAACAGACTTGCATTCCAAGGGATGCAAAGCAGCCAGCCCTGTTGGAAAGTTCCCTTAGATCTGTATGTCATCAGACATTGAAGGAAGCTCCCTAAGAGCCTGAGTGCGACCAGCAATGACCACAAAAAATAATTTTATCTTTCACAGGTGTCAGAACTTCGAACAAAGGACTGTTCATAAATGATGAAAGCCTCTCGGCTCGGCCCCCACCTCCCCACCCCAGTCCATTCCCCTTTTAAAGTCAGCTTTAGTGGTTTAAAGCCGTGCTGGTAATTTTCAAGTTAAGAAAGCATTTTGATAGGGATAAACATGGTGCAGTTATGTTACTTATTGATCATCAGAAATATTAAAAAATTAGGCACAATTGGCTTTCAATGGGATTTGACTACTACATCATAGTGAAACATATTCTAGAAATTTTTAAAAATTATAATTGTTTCATTATTTAAAGTAGTAATGAAAACCATTTGGGATGGTCATGGGTTAGGACACAGTGGGCTTAGAATCAAGTAAACCTGAGCTCAGGTCTTACCTCTGCGCTTACCAGATTTGAAAGCATGCACAATTTCACTTTTCTGTGACTTCCTGTGACTCAGTTTCTCCAGATGTAAAGTGAGACTGATAATAGAAACTTACATATAAGTTTAATAGGAGTAATAAATGAGAAGATTGACAGCATGTGCCTAGCACAATGCTTAGGTATTATACATATCACAACTCGTACCAGCAGTGATTCATGTTATGCCTTAAATATCCATTCTATAAAGATATTACTTAATATTATGTGCCAGAATTAACAGCCTTTAAACCAATAGGACTAATTATTGTTGTTTAGTTTTCATAAAATCCACTTTATAACAAAGTGTTTTTAAAATGAAAATTAATAATTTGGGCTAATAAGTAGGCATCAATATACCAATTGAGCACAGATTTTCAAAGTCATTTGATTTTTCCTCCTTCATTCAACATCTCTCTGATGATACAGAGGACATGACCAAATTCTACTATGTGCTGGATCATCATAAATCTCAAATCTCATTATCATCCATGGAAGACAATTCTGAGAATTTGAAGCCTAGTGTTTTAAAGGGGCTGACATGATACTTGGTTCGTGGTAAGCACTTAATAATGTAAATTATTTTTATTATCCCAAATCTGTACTTTTCTGGTATTGACTCTGTGTTGACTTACTCTGGCAGATGTCCCTTGCAAGGGTCTACAAGCCAATTATCTTGTGAGTGCTTTGTCTACACAGAATGTAGTTTAAGGACAGGAACTGTGTCTTCTGTACCTAGCAAGATAATGGTTCCCAGTAAGCATCAAGCATCTAGCACAGTAGTTGGCACACAGTAGTCTCTTAGTTAATCAGAATCTCTTTTTTCACCTTGGAATGGTGTTATTGCTCATTGAACACCTCTTCAGTTGGGAAATATGGTGATATACATTCTTCATTAGTTTTGTGCTGTACCAGGACTTTCCTTCTATATTTCCTCACCTCTAGTTAATAAACTAGGATTCTTGGAAGCCAGGGGACAACCTGAAAGCATCAGGACAGCAAAAACTGGACCTGCCAATGGCCTCATGGTGATTGGCTACAGAAAAGTGCGTGATGCTAGAGTGGCAGGTATTGCTAGGCTGCCAAGGAGGATGCTGGGGGCAGACATTTTATTTATTGCTTGCATCTCAGATTGTGTCCCTCAGTTAGAAGGTTAATTAATTAATTGTTGAGCATTGCACTGTAACAGGAAAGTATAGAGATAGAAAGTATGGCAATGTTGAGGAAAAGTATTCTTCATTTAAGAGAAGGAGATGGATGGGTTCAAGTGATGTGCTTGCTATTACAAATCACAGAGAGAAAAGGGATTGTTGAGAGTCGAAAATGGATAAGTATTCTGGAGTTAGTGAGGGGGGTACTGGAGAAATGAAAGTATGAAGGAAAGCTAGACAAGACTCATTAGAAGCTGAGTACAGCTAAGCCACAACAACTGGAGTGATCAGCAGAGGGTTAGGAAGTTACACAGTATGGCATCTTCACACTCTCCAGGTCTCCAATCATTCCTGTTGGAGATCAATATGTCAAAGACTAGATGTATTAGTCTGTTTTCATGCGCTGATAAAGACATACATGAGGTTGGGCAGTTTACAAAGGAAAGAGGTTTAATAGAGAACTCACAGTTCTACATGGCTGGGGAAGCCTCACAATCATGGCAGAAGACAATGAGGAGCAAGTCACATCTTACATGGATGGCAGCAGGATAAGAGAGCTTGTGCAGGGAACTTCTCCTTTTCAGAAACATCAGATCTCATGACACTCATTCGCTATCATGACAACAGCGCCGGAAAGACCCTCCCCCATAATTTAATCACCTCCCACCAGATTTCTCCCATGACACGTGGGAAATGTGGGAGTTACAATTCAACATGAGATTTGCATGGGGACACAGCCAAACCATGTCACTAGGGTATGAACAGGTGAATCATATCACACATCTTCATCATGAATAGGTATTCCAGCTCCCTTTTTCTTCTTGGCTCCCATCTTTGTCACACTACTTCAAGCCATTGTAATGTTTAGCTGGACAACGTAAAAAAAAAAGAGAGAGAGAGTATATAAATGAACCAGGAGAATCAGAAAGGGATGATGGGGAAGGAAGGGAAAAGAGTAAGCAAAAGAAGGAATCCTTCCTCTTCCAGGTATCTGTAAGCAGTTCAGAGGCTGGTTGGCTCTATCTCGGGTTTCCTTCATTAATTCATTGGTTGCATCACCCAAGGGAAGGAATCATGGCAGCATCTTTTTTTCTTACCCTCTGTGATTATTTTTAAAGTAGTGCTTCCCGTTTTCTTCTGCAGCCCTGAGCCTTGTCTCTTTGGTTGCTTTTCTTTCTGTGACCCTCCTTCTCTCTCTGCTGGATGTCCCTGCACTCCCATGCCTCGCCTCCCTCTCCTGCTGCCTCTGCCTTCTGCCCATCCTGTTGCATTCACCTCCTGTCCTCCCCCATACAGGCTCTTGGCAACTTTGGAGTGCAAGAGGGCAACTCAACAGGTTTCTAATTTTTCAGCCTCGAGAGTGTGTCTCTCCGTCCCTGGTTAAGAGTAGGCAAAGGTTGTGGAGATGGGGTGGAGAGTCAGGATGGAATGATGACAGTTGCAGCGAGCCCACCAGTGCCAGCAGGAGGAAAATGTTAGCCTGCCATTTCTGGATGCTGCGGAGCATATGGAAAGCCTGGGATTGTTGTCGGCAGCCCAGATCGGGGCTGTGCCATCCCGGCAGCTTTATTGTGGTTTTTTTAAAGAAAGCATTTCAGTGAACTCCCTTACCTGTGATTGTCAGAGGAAATGCCTCAAATACTGGTTGTCTATAGTTTTCCATGTTCCTGAATATATATCTGAGTATCATTATTAAAGGCTGCATTGTGTTCCATTGTGTAAATGTACTCTGTGATTTACCTAATAGGACCTTAATTTTTGGACATTTGGTTTGTTTTCTTTTTTCATTTTTTTTTTTACAGTTTCTAAACAATGATATGGTGACCATCCTTTTTCATACATTTACACCTTAGGAAATTACCTCGTTAGCAAGGTAATTGTTAGATTAAAGAATACATATATTCTCAGGACTTTTGATACATAATACTAACCTGGTTGCTAGAAAACCTACACCAATTAATACCAATTCATATTTCCCCAATGCTATATGACAGATCACAAAATCAAGGCAAAGTATCTTATTATTATTATTATTATTATTTATTAATTTATTTGTTTTTGAGAAGGAATCTCGCTCTATCACCCAGGTTGGAGTGCAGTGGCGCTATCTTGGTCACTGCAATCTTTGCCTCCCAGGTTCAAGCAATTTTCTCGCCTCGGCTTCCTAAGTAGCTGGGATTACAGGCATGTGCCCGTCCACCCAGCTAATTGTTTTTTGTATTTTTATTAGAGACAGGGTTTTGCCATGTTGGCCAGGCTGGTCTCGAACTCCAGGCCTCATGTGATCCACCCACCTTGGCCTCCCAAATTGCTAGGATTACAGTGCCTGGCCCAAAAATATCTTACTTATATGTGTAAGTACATGGAGCGTAGCCCCTGGTTCTGCCATGTATATACTTACGTACTTGTGTAGGAAATAGTGTGAAAGATAAACACCAGAATGTTGACAATGGTCATTTTTGGGTACTAGGATTTTAGGACTTTAGGTTTTTTTGGGGGAAGATAGTGATATTATTTTCTATTCTTCAACTATAAACATTTACCACTTTTGTTATTAAAAATTTAATTCTGTAGTTCTCTCTAAGACTGGATGTCCATAAGAGAAAATAATGCCCTATTTAATCCTAGTTAATCTGTTTCTATTTCCTTTCTTCTTTATAGACGAATGGACTATTAGGTCCATAAGGGATCTTAAGGTTAATCTGGTTCAACATCATCAATGCACTGTTGTGGAAATTGAGTCTTCAGAAGATGGCTTGCATTGCTTATGTTCACAAGGCTGGCCCGTGGCAAAACTAGGGCCAGAATCCAATGATGTTCTTAACTCCTTGTTTATTGAGTTTTACAAAAATACTCTTTGATAGGGTTTGGATCTGCGTCTCTGCCCAAATCTCATGTTCAATTTTAACCCCCAATGTTGGAGGTGGGCCCTGGTGGGCGGTGACTGGATCATGGGCTCGGATCCCTTCTGAATGGTTTAGCACCATCCTCTTGGTGCTGTTCTAGTGACAGAGTTCTCATGAGATCTGGTCGTTTAAAAGAGGGTGGCACCTTCCACCATCTCTCTGTCTTCCTCCTGTTTCAGCCATGTGAAGATACCTGCTCCCGCTTTGCCTTCTGCAGTGAGTGGAAGCTCCCTGAGGCCTCACTAGAAGCAGATGCTGCTATGCTTCCTATACAGCCTACATAACTGTGAGCCAGTTAAACTTCTTTTCTTATAAATTACCCAGCCTCAGGTATTTATTTCTAGCAACGTAAGAATGGACTAATACACTTTTCCTCCTGCTGTAAAAAATAACTAATTTGCCTTTATTTACTTCACATTTTAGAATTATTCATACTAACTAATGATTAACTAACATAGAAATAAGTAAACATATTTGGAGATCCAGAAATGAGTTCTTAGCTTTCCCTAAGGGAAGATGCAGATGCCCCCTGATTTAGTAAGTGCTCATTTAAAACATTTGTTAATCAAAACTCTAGGAAGAACATTAAGAATCAGAAGACAGACCACTGCACATTTAATATTGGTGTTCCTTTTTCTCTTTGGCTTGTTTTCTTTTGAATTTTTCTGTTCTTTGTTACGTGTACTAAATTAAAAAAAAAACACACAAAACTTCACATTGTCTCTTTAGGAAAGTCATTTTAGATTACAGAGAACTGTCTTCAAGTCTTGAGAATGCCTGAATAAGCCCCTCTGCAGTTTAGTAGGAAAATAAGGGGGTGAAATTGGTACTTCCTGGGAGGACAGATGTGTGAGCAGGGGAAACTCTAATTTTACAGGTAACACCACATGGTACATGGAGGCTTCAAATTAAAGAACTGAATAATAGAGATGTTAAAATTGCAGAAACAACGATACTGAATTCTGAAATGCGCAGAGTTGCTAAACATTTGAATAGTAGATGCCCCAAACTGGGCTCTAGCTCCACACAAACTAGAAGCAACAATACAGTTGATTGTATTCTCTGTACCTCCATGTGACTAGAAAATACAGCGAGATCCTGGGAAAACGAGTCCTTCTTCTTAAGGTGTTTGCTAGCTGGTGGTGAGCTAGCCACCACCTGAGAGCTTCGGCTCCAGATCAATTTACCTGTGACCTTACAGAAACATTGACTTTAGGTGGACAAGGTGGGTATGGCGATTACTGTGGCTTTTCCCAATTTGGCATATGCACTTTCTCTACTAATGACACAGCAAGTGTTTGGATGGGAATTGATGTCCGTCAGTTGAACAAAATTCACATATGTACATAAATATTTATATACAAAAATAATATACAATAGATACAAACTATGCATACAAAATATATATAAATATGTATATACTTTACATCTAATATACATTTAAATAAATCCATAACAAATAAATATATAACATATTTAATATATTTATATATTTAATATAATTGAGAAATAATTAAAAACATTGAAATAACTATATATTATGTGTATACACTATATATAGAAAGAAAAAGAGAGAGATTCTCTCATTATCTAGAGAGACTCTTTTTATATAGTAACTTCCTGAAAATCAATGTAATGTAATACAACAGGAATAAAAATACCCAATGAAAATTTTTCTTTCTTGTGGTTGATATAGATTGGAAAGCAATGTTACTGACATTAAAAAAATAATAAACATCATTAAAAAAAACTGAGTAGGAGATCTGTGGCTCCTTAGATTTGAGAGTTTCCAGTGTCACCCCCAGTCCCTCTTTGTTCCTCATCCTGGGCCTGACTGGGTGTTATCACCTTCAGGGGAACAGCTGGGTCATCATGAAAGGGTGTTAATCTCCTAGGATCTTTGCCTAACACCTTATTGACAGCGCAAGTCAGGGTGGCCTACTTTGATTTTTGTAAATCTGACTTGACAAAATTCCTTTTAGACTTTATACTCATTTAAAAAATATTGTCTCTGCAATTTCCCAAGCAGGGCATATAATGATAACTATTCTGAATGACCTAGCATAGTTGCATGATAACCGTTTCTTTTTCCTGGGAGGCATTCTGCCCTGCTGTGGACTCCTTTCTACATAAATCAGCAAAGACTTAGGTTCGTATGTAGAAAAAACACTAACACACAACTAATGGATTATAGACAGCCCTAGACATTGAACAGAGAAGCTAGGTGCTCTGCCAGTTGAAGATTTTAGTGTTATTTACTGAGAGTTTTCAGCTGGAGTGGAATTAGTGCAGCTAGTTCCAGATTCTCCACTATACTCCTGCCTGGCTTTGGGCTTCCCTAGATTGGGCCTGTTCTGGGATCAGAACCAATCAATCAATCAACCGGCAAATGCTGATTAAGTGTCTTCCAATTCTGATGATGTGCTGGTGCAAGGAACAGTGCTGGGCTTGCTGGGGAAGCAAGCATGTGCATACGATGTGCATAACAGATACCCTGCCTGCAAGAATCATCCAGAAGGGAAGCGTTTTACTGAGAACTAGACCATGGGTCAGTGGGCAATCAGTTATGGCGCCAGGTCATGTGACTTGGCCGGACTCATCAGGAGGGAGGCATATAAGGGATGTGATAAGGGAATGTCCAGTGAGGGGAAGAGCATTTAAACCTGGCCTTGAAAGGCTAACCATGGGATAAGAACATTTCAAGCAGACAATAAAGATTTAGGCTGTAAAACCTTAATTCATTTATGGGCAGGGCAGGCAAGTGGAGTGATCAACTGTCATGGTTTGCCTGGCCCTCAGTGGGTTCCTGGCTCATGGAACTGTCAGTGCTAAAACTTGCAAAGCCTCAGGAAAACTGAGATGAGTTGATTATTCTCAGCAAGGTGAGAATAAAAAAGAAGGTTGCAGCCAGACTGGGGAGTCATGGTCCCTGTTCATGGACAGGGGGCATTGCTCTTCCTTGTGGGATGTGTAAGGAAATCTGCAGGCACTCACAGAAGCCATCTTCAGAAACTCATGTGACCAATATGCTTTGAGCCTTAGCTCATGGCCCAGGAGTGTTTAGGGTGCATCAGGTCCACCAGAAAGGGCAGCCTGCTGGTTTAAATAAAAGGGGGGAAAATCCCTACATGGAGCTTGCAATCTAGCCGATGAAATAGGGTGAGTGAGCCCTGAACTGTTTCAGCATTAAAAAAGAAACAACACTGATCAGGTTTAGTGTTAGTTTGTGCTTTGCACACAATTAGATTTTGGGCTGGGGCTAATTGGACTGAATTGCAGCAGGAGAGGAGGTGTTGGGATGTTAAGGATGTTGGGAGATAGGGCTTAGCCTGGGCCTTGTAGTAGGAGAGGTGGAGAGAGACATTGATGGGGAGGGAGAACCTGAATTTAGGCCAGGATTCCAACTGTCCATTGCAAGAGAAAGTGTTCCTTCTGAATAATAAGGGGGAAACTTGACCTGGAAATTCAGATGGAAGTTCGAGGTTACGAGAGGCCAGCATTTCCTGGAGGGTGCTGTCCAGGTGACTAGGGCTCTAGAAGTTCTTAGAAAGAGAAAGCATTTCATGAGGTACTCAGTCTGGGAAACACTGCATACTGTCTTCTCCTTGTGGAGATTCGCAAATAACACAAACACATTAAAGGCTCAGAGAAGGCCTGCAGTAAAGAACATTTCCAATACAACACTGTATTTCCAGCACAGATGGCCACAAAGCCCCTTTTGTTGAAAGACTCGCCAAGGCAGGGCATTTGTTAATATTTTGTGAAAGAAGAATTATTTAATTTTAAAAATAGAGACAGGGTCTTGCTATGTTGCCCAGCCTGGTCTCGAACTCCTGGACTCAAGAAATCTTCCTCAGCCTCTCAAAGTCCTGGGATTACAGGCATGAGCCACTGCACCCTGCCAGGAAGAATTCTTTGGGAAGCACTAGAACTCTGGAATGCTTTACTATAGATATGAATGAGTGATTTTTTTAATACAAAAGTCACATTAGTATTAATTAGTTTTGATGCATTTTAGAAAATATAGAGTTTAGAAAGCTTGCCCTAATAATGGTTGGAAAACACACTGGAGGAGGTACTTTGACAGCAAGTGCTGCAGAGGGAAAGGTGTAACTGAGTTCAAATTTGCTGCTTATTGCCTGTGAGTCAAGCCTCACAGGTTTGCATGGTTTGATTAAAATATGGCTTTAAAGATCTTGGCGCAAAGCCTAGCACATGGTAAGCACTCACTGTATGGAAGCTATTATATTATTTTCATTTTATTATGATAAATTGGGTCTGACTAGGTCAAGTCATCAAAGTTTGGCCCACCCATGGGATTTGTAGACTTTTGCAGAGCTGTGCCTCCTTCCCTCCCCAGACAAAATCCATCACGTCAGCAGTTGCAGGGCACCCTGGTTCCCTCTCCGAATGAACTGTTAAATGACTAAGCTGGCTCCCAGCAGAGGCAGAGCCCAGCAATATGTGGCCTGTAATCTGTCAGATGATACAGCAACAGGCCCAGTGAGGGGCCCAACACACCCCCCAGGAGAGAGGAGTCTCTCACTGCATGTGACGTGGAAGACGCCGAAGCGGTGAGGCCCGCACCATATGCTTCGGGCCTGCCAAGGGAGAGTAAACAGCACTGGAAGCCTGGCACAGAGCTCTGGCTGGAACGTCCACCAACATCGGTCAGGCACTCTCATGGCATCCTCCTGGATACAGGCTTTTGCTTTTGTTTTTAATTTTGGAACAGTGAAGCTGAAAGTGAGGAGTGAGGACAAGGAGAAGACCCCTTTGCTCCTGTTCATTCAAACAGCCTCGCTTCATTTTGAAATTGGCAGGCGGCAGTGCGGGGCTGTGGCTGGTCCTGTACACCACCTGTTGCCTCCAAAGTCACTGTGCCTCTCTGGCTTTCTTTACCCACATCCTGTAAAACACCAGGTAAGCACAGTCCCCTGGGGTAGGGGTAAGGGGCATGTATTTTTACAAAGGAGGTTTTTAAGGGGCAGGAGGGGGCAGGCAGATTTGGCATGTAGAACAGAGTTGAACTCCATCTCTTTGTTCTTGAGATGTTTTGCTAATCCCGCTGCTGTCATAGTAGAGCGAGTGTAGAATTGGTCTTTCAAATGGGACAATTTTAAGGTTGAAAGAATATGCTATTTAGTCATATCACATTGGGACAATGAGCTTAGATCAAGTGTCCCAGGCAAACCAGAGTGTATGGCCCCTGTTATGTGCTGAATTATGCCACCCTCACCCAAATTCATATGTTGCTGTCCCAATCCTCAGTACTTTAGGATATGCCTGTATTTGGAACAAGGCCTTTAAAGAAGTGATTAAGTTAAAATGAGGCTAAGGTGGGTCCTAATCCAATCTGACTAGTGTCCTTGTACAAAGAGGCAATTTGGACGCACAGAGATACCAGGGATGTGTGCACCATGTGAGGACCCAGCCAGAAGGTTACCATTTGCAGGCCAAGGAGAGAAGCCTCAGGAAAACTCCAGCCTTGCTGATACCTTGATCTTGAACTTCCAGCCTCCAGAACTGTGAGAAATAAAGTTGTATTGGTTAGACCCCATCCAGTTTGTGTTATTTTGTTATGACAGCACTAGCTGACTAATATAATCACCTATTTCCTTCAACTTTCCTTATCTATGAAAATCGAGAGAATCATGCCTACCACTCTGGATTAAATTAGGTAATATATACAATGTCTGTCACATTGCACAGTACTATAATGCAATGTGTATGCACCTTGGCAGAGATACGTCTACTTAAGGCTACATCCTGAAAGTTCTTCATTCTACCAATTCCTGGCAATGCACTGGGATTTGATTATAATACAGACAGTAAATATCCATCAATCCCATATAACTCTTGAAAATGATAGGTAGCTTGAAGGGTTTTTTCTTCTAGGGTTTTTATGGTTTTGGGTTTTACATTTAAGTCTTTAATCCATCTTGAGTTAATTTTTGTGTAAGATGTAAGGAAAGGGTCCAGTTTCCGTTTTCTGTGTATGACTAGCCAGTTTTTCCAGCACCATTTATTAAATAGGTAATCCTTTCCCCGTTGCTTGTTTTTGCTAGGTTTGTCAAAGATCAGTTGGTTGTAGATATGTGGTGTTATTCCTGAGGTGTCTGTTCTGTTCCATTGGGTTACATACCTGTTTTGGTACCAGTACCATGCTGTTTTGGTTACTGTAGCCTTGTGGCATAGTTGGAAGTCAGGTAGTGCGATACCTCCAGCTTTGTTCTTTTTGCTTAGGATTGTCTTGCGATAGGGGCTCTTTTTTGGTTCCATATGAAATTTAAAGTAGTTTTTTCTAATTCTGCCATGAAAGTCACTGGTAGCTTGATGGGAATAGCATTGAATCCGTAAATTACTTTGGGCCGTATGGCCATTTTCACAGTATTGATTTTTCCTATTCATGAGCATGGAATGTTTTTTCATTTGTGTCCTCTCTTATTTCCTTGAGCAGTGGTTTGTAGTTCTCCTTGAAGAGGTCCTTCACATCCCTTAAAGGGCCTTTTAACTTCAAATTTAAGGTAGAAAAAGAGATTATTTGTGAATGATTAAACTCAAACTCTGAAATGTGCACTAGAAATGCAGTTTACTATAATAAGGTTAATTTGAATATAATCCCATGCAGAGAATATTCAGTGAAGCACAATGACGTTCTGACAGGCTTTCCTGGTCAAGGCTGCAAGGCCATGGTTTCTGGTTGGGGCTCATCCGCATGACTCATCTCCTTGTGTTGCCTACCTTCCCCTGACCCTCTCCTTAACCCCACCCACCTGTGGCGAGACCTTTCCTTTCTGTATCCTGACTCTGGTGACTCTCTGTGGATGTTTTCAGCCTCTGACTGCCAGGCCTCAGAGCTCAGTCTGTGACTGAGTTTGGCGGGTTCTCAAAAAACATCTCTACCTTCCACCCTCCATTGGTGGAGGATGGAGGCTCCTTACAATAGGAGAGGGAGGGAGCTTTCTCTCCACTAGGGCTGGGTTCTCTGCATCTCTGCCCTCTATCCTGGGTACTCTCAGTTCTTTCTCCTTGGGACCCATGGATCTTTTCTGCATGGAACTTGCATGGGGCGAACACTGGCAGAGGCATCCCGCATATCCCTCCTGGCTAGAGGCCTCAGGAGGATCTTGGGGGCATTTCCTACCAAACCAACATCAGGAAGAAAGCTCCACTGAGCAGTGCTTAGGCAGCAGCAGGCGCTCAGCTCATGGTGGCATTTTCTCCCAGGCAGCTCTCGTGGGAATTACTCCAAGGCTGTCAACCTTCACTCTTCTGGTCTGAGGCAGAAAGAAGGCATTGCTCTTCCTTGTGAAATGTGTAAGGAAATCTGCAGGGACTCACAGAGGCCATCTTTAGGCACTCATGTGACCAATATACTTTGAGCCTTAACTCATGGCCCAGGAGTGTTTAGGGTGCATCGGGTCCACCAGAAGGGGCAGCAAGGACAAGGCAGTGGTCAAGCTAAGGCCTGAAGACTTGGGCCTGGATTCAAGTTCTTCTTCCCCTCGTTAGTTTTCTCCTCTAGGCTTTGATTTTATGTTCATCAGTACAGGGCAACAGTAAGGGCAACACCGGTGAGGAATTAAGGTGAGGAATTAATGTGTCATGCTCAGGACCCATGTGGCACTCAGAGTGGCTGGTCAGAGGGGGCCAGCAGGTGAGGTCCAGGATGAGAGGTCAGAGGGGCAACAAGTGGCTGGACCAGGCAGGGCCTTGGGCAAGTGAAAGGACTTTGACTGTCGCTCTGTGTGACGTAAGTCAAGGTCTGACTTACATTTTGCAAAGATCACTTTGGCCAGGTGCAGTGTAACCCTAGCACTTTGAGAGGCCAAGGCGGGAGGATGGCTTGAACCCAGGAGTTCAAGACCAGCCTGGGGAGCATGGCAAGACCCCATCTCTATTAAAAAAAATAAAAAATTAGTTGGGTGTAGTGGCACACACCTGTAATCCCAGCTTCTTGGGAGGCTGAGATGGATTACTTGAGCCCAAGAGGTCAAGCTTTCCAGACTGGAGTGCAATGGCATGATTATAGTTCACTGAAGCCTTGACCTCTTGGGCTCAAGACTCCATCTCCAGAAAAGAATAAAATAAAATAAAAAATAACAAAAAGAAATAAACTAAAAGGAGCACTTTGACTTCTATGTAGATGATAGACAGTGGCGAAGGTGGGGGAGTGGGAGTTGCACAAGGAGACTGCTTAGAAAGCTATGGCAATGGTCCAGGTGAGAAGATAACTCCTGGATGGGCTTTGTTTTAGTTCACCTACGTTGAGTGAAATGGCTAAACAGATACACCCCAAGCTGCCTGCCTATGGGGCATGTTTAGCAGTGTAGTACTGGTGGGGTTATGCCACATGGGAAATGATCCTGATTAGACAGCGAGCCAGAGAAACCCACATCAGTTTCCATCGAGTGTCTGCCATACCCCAGGAACTTTCCATACCTTATGTCCAACTATCATAACAACATCTCAAGATATATTATTGCTTCCAACGTATGAATGAAGACACTGAGGCCCAAAGAAGGTACACCACCGGTCCAAGGCTACACAGCCAGGACTTGGCAGAACCGGGCTCTCCCTTAAATCCATCTGTCTTCAGATCTGCTGTTTATTCGCTCTGCCATAAAGCATCTTGCACTTCCCTTTTTTTCATATGGATCCTTGAGATGTAGCACCTTTTGGGACTTGAAAATTTTAACAGTTAAAAAAAAAAATTTCCATAAGCCATCTCTGCATCTCCTGTAAGTTTCTGGCACGTGACTGCCCCTTCTGCCCATATTCACCAAAAAATATACTGAATCCCTATTGAGAGACTGATCTGAAATTTCCATATCCTTCTAGAAGTCTAAAGCCTATGTTTCTATTGGAAAATGTGGTGTGAATAACCCAAAAAACACCTTAAACTCTGATGTCGTGGTTAAAAATGTAAAGAAAGCAAATACATATAAAAATACTTAAAGAACTTACTTTTTGAATCTTGTCTTTCACTAGATCAAATTGCAATTTAATGTAATAATTATTTTTTGATCACATTTAAAATAAAATTGTCGACATCAGCTGACTATGCTATTTCTTTAGAAAAATAAATGAGCACCCTAATAATTTAATACAAGAAAAACGTACAGAATGACCTACATTTTCTTCAGGCCAGGTCTTCCTCAGTCAAATGAAGCCAAGAAATGAGATGGTTATCTGGATAGCTAGAACAAAGTCTTATTTTTACCCTCAATAATTGATGGGATTTAAGACAAAGCATTTAGAAATTTTTTTTTTTTTTGTGAATTACTCAAGTACATTTTATCTGTTTTTAATATTAGTTTTGGGAAATGAAAGCATCTGAAATTGTTCTATTCTTCAGGTATTTTTGTGTTCTCTAAACTTTATCCAAATTAGTCTAAACCTTTGCTGCAGGCTGTCAGTCTTTTTTTTCAATCTCAAAAAAAGCTTCATTGAATGTTGGAGACAATGTGGCAGGAATTGTAAGCGGGATCTCTGTGAAGGTCAGGGTGGAGGTCTGACTCCTCCGCCTGGATCTGACCTGAACCTAACCTGGTCCAGGTGCTGCAGCACCTTTGTGACTTCCAGCATGTGTTTTGATTCAGTGTTCAGCCTGCAACAACGTCGGGAAAGAACAAAGAGTTGTTTGCTCCTCTGGCCCTGGTTGCTGACCGGGAAAAGTTGTGGTTTGTCAAGTGGATGTGGACAGGACACCGGCAGGTGGGAACAGGGTCAGCTGTGAAGGTGGACAGTTGCAGCCAGATCTCTAGCATCATTGACAGAACAAAGTCCTTGAGACGAGACTCCTTCTTCCCTCCTGGAAATGTGTGGTTCTCCTCTAACTTTTCAGGTTTCCCCCACATTTTTGTGCTGTGTCCACCAGCCCCCCTCCACCATGTGCTTAGGTAGAGAGTTCCAGAACATTTTTAGCATCAGGCTCTGTTTTTAGGCAAGGTATTACGCATTTCCCTTCTCTCTCTTCCTTGGAAAGCGTCATATGGTTTTCATCATACAGTTGAAATGCACAATAACCATGTATCTTTCATAAGTTCTGATTATCTCAAATACAGGAAAGTTTCCTATAGACTTGCATTCAAGGTCTAGTCCCTGCACCAGCAGCATGGGTGCCTCCGGAAACTCTTATGATCTCTCAGGCCACACACCTGAACTACGCATCAAAATATGCATTTTGACATGTTTCCCAAGGATCCTTTTAAGGCCTGAGAAGGGCTGTTTCTAAGTACAGTACATCTGATCCTGGAGGTGACTGTGTGAACTTGCTGTGTTAAGCTATTTAATGTCTGTTACCTCAGCTTCCTCATTGATAGCCTGGGGACAGGAAAGGCTGGATGCGGGAAGGAGTGCCCAGTACCCTACCTGGTGTTTGGTGGGGAGCAGGGGTCATGGATATCTGGGATCTTTCCCTGCATGGTGGTTGCAGTGCCCACTGGGAGTTGGAGTTTAGCAATAGTCAGCCTGGATCACGTGGGGACATGGAACGGCAGCCATGGAGAAACAGCTCAGGAAACAGCTCAGGAAACGCAGCCAGCCCTGACTTAGAGGGATCGGCAGGCTCTGCTGTGATGCCAACCACCTGCCAGGCTCAGCCCAGCCCCCATCATGGAGCGTGCTGCATCCAACTGCCAATCAGCTGCAACAAACCCCAGTGGGCCCCAACAACAGGTGTCTCATTAAACATCTCTCACCCTCCCAGGCTTACCCACTGACAGGCACCAAACTCACACTCAATCACTGCCTAATCACAGCCAAACTCCATTAACAAGTCATACTAATTACCAACTTCTAACAGTGTCTCTGGTTTGAAGGCAAAACACCTTATTCTTTTCAGATGAAAACTGGCTTGTGATCCTTCAGAAAGACCCATAATTAGGTCCTTTAAAAATGAGGGTCAAGGGAGGAGTCAGGGGAAAAGTTGATAGACCCAGGGTAGCTACGGTCCTGAAAGTGCACAATGAGTAGCTCTGTTTGTTTTAATTTTGTGCCTGCTGGGTGGCCCACAAGGGTCCAATTAGCTTGTTACAGATGCTTGTATTGGTTCCATCCTCTTGTCTCCTCCTTTCTTCCTTTTTTCCCCTTTTCTGTTTTTTTTTTTTTTCTTTAATTTTTCCCTAGGAGGGATAAACTTGTAGCACAGATTGCAGGCCTGCAGGCATCCAAAGATCAACAGCTAGTTTTCTATGATCGAACCCCCTGTGAACCGTGAACACTCATTTGCAGAATTCCTAATGCATCGAATGAGGCAGGGAGGGGCTTGAGTGGTTATAACAGGGTCTGGTACAATTTTGAAATGGCCAGAAGGTAGACATTCTTCCCTGAATGGGTGCAAATTCGTAGACTGGCTTTTTTTTTTTTTATTTGCCTTTAAAAAATTTTATTTTGGATCATAATAAAATGATTACTATTATTATTACTTGCCTTGTCTCTTCTATCATAAGTCATTCCATTTTATTATTTGAAAGGGATCTTGCTTTTAGAGCTTATGCTGGGTACAGAATATCTGTTGCCAGCCAAATATAACAAATAAACTAAAAAAAACCAATTCCTGATTATCCTGATTTGCTCATGTACTCACCTCCTGGAGGGTGTTTCTCTGAAGTCCAGGTCAGGGCAGCCAGCACTAGCAATAGTGAGAGGGTTTAAAGCGAGAAGCAAAACTCCAATAAAATATGACATGGTTACTTCTCACCCCAATCTTCCATTGGCAAAGGAGGGGTTACGTAGTCCAAATATTTGAATTCATCCCACCTTTAACTCAAGCATTTGAGATGGAATCAAATTATGTTTTGAAATATATGATTTCTGTATTCCCTAATGGACATACAAGAATAGTTTAAAGGGCTCTGATTTATATGAAGTTTATTTTTCTTCTGAAATTTCTTCTCTAAAAATCCTTGAAGTCTCCAAGATTCCATCCAGCAAGTTTATCAGATTTAGTTTCTGAGATGGGAGACAGGATTTGCCAACATTCACTGGTGACAAAGACCTGGAATTCTATGGGGATTGTGGAGTGTTTTGGCTACTGCTATACAAGTAACTGTAGGAGGACATAGAAAAAAGCGTGGTCTTTAAAGGCAGATGAACTTGATCCACGTTTGCCATACCAGCTTATCTAAGGGTTAGACTACCTTCCCAGAACACTGGGATAATATTTACCTCACAGTGCCTTGAAAATAAGAAGACATAACGAATACGAATGTTCTTAGCCAGTGCAGCTATGCATTGGATGCTCCATTATACTCCTTGCCAGTTCCTTCTTCTTTTCTGCAGCCAGAGCCCCTTCTTTAGAAGCTACAAGAGCAGGACAAGCTTGGTAAGCAGCAGATTCTAAACCCTGGACTGAGCTGCAGTGGCATGCGTGTTGGGAGCCAGGAGTCTGGAGTCATGGCTCACTAGGTTTGGCAGCAACTCTTAGGGCCTTAGATGGAGTGGTGGAGAAGCAGGAGGACTAACCCAGGGATGGAAAATCCAGACTGGCAAATTTCTACTGAAACCCGATGCTTTGAAGACCTTAGAGGCAGTCATTAGCCTGTGATCCTGTAGGAGGGATCTGGCCACTCCTTTGGCCACCTCCCTGAAATGTTTTCTAATCTGTACACTTGGGGGTTTCTTTCTGGGGAATGCATCGCTGAGTTGATCACATAAGTGTATAGGAAAATAGAATTTCTCTAACAGAGAATCACTCTAGAGCCATTAAAAAAAAGAGTTCTTTTTTCCTATTCATTCATAGAATCTCATGAAAAGCAGTAAGGTTGGATGTATTTACATGTAACAAAATGTTGAAATGCTGGAGCTCTGACTGCTCAAAGTGCTTTTCTTTTCAAAGTATGAGCATGTTCACGGTATTATTAACTCCAAGAAGTTGATCGGGACAATGGCATGATAGGACTTCCTCTCATCATTTACAGTATCAGAACTGTAATAATAAACATTGTACTTTTTAGAAGGAACTGGAAAAAATGTACATTCTATATGTCTCCATGTGCATATTGTAACTTTCCAGTTTATTTCAAAAATGACAAATTTATCTGGCAGTACTGTTAGGTAATATTAAATATACATTTAGTTTTATATCCTGTCCTGATGGCTTTCTTTCAGTCTCCACAGACATTGGGCAGCTAATACAGAATTGTTCATGTAAGTTTAATTCAGTATTTTATTTAATGTAAGTCCAAATAAATGACATCATATTGTTTAGCAAGTCACAATTTTTTTTTTTAGGTTTTTATGCAAACAGGTAACAAAGGCTCTCACCTACATACTTCTTGGCTTAATGTAAGTGAGAACACTTTCTAAATGTTCTCATGCTCATAACCTAGTTGCTGGGTTCAATTGCTATTTTATAGCAACTTTTGTTTAGATGCCTAACCCTGGTATAGCAATAGCAGATACAGTATGGCTAGAGAAAAACTCACAGGGTTGGGTGCCAGTGACCTGGGTTGAATACAATATTATGAACAATTAAATGAAAATAAATTTGACAGCTTAGATTCTTAGCTGTCAACTTTTTTGAAAGTGACAAATTAACAATGACCACACAAGAATGGCTTTATATATACTACATGAATGTAATTTGTAGTTTAAAACATTCTTAGAAAAAAACCCAGATGGCTTTACTAGTAAATTTTGCTAAACATTTTTGAAAATAATTTTTTTTTACAGAAGTCTAAAAGAAAATTGAAAAAGAGGAAAGGAGGGAATATTTTTAAATGAAATTTTTTAGGCTAATAGTACACTGATACCAAAATCAGGCAAACATATTACCAGAAAAGACAACAGTATACTAGCGTATCTCATGGAAATGTACGGAAGAATTCTAAACAAAATGTTGTCAAGTTGAATCCAATAATACATAATAAAAATACACAGGACAAAGTGGGGTTTATTTCAGGAATGTAGGGTTGTTTTAACATTGGAAAATATCAATTGATGTCATTCATTGTATTAGTAAAATGAATTTAAAAACTGTATGATCATCACATTAAATACAGATAAAGCATTTTGACAAAATTTCGCCATCTATACCTGGTGAAAACTCTCAACAAACTAGGAAAAGAAGGGAACTTCCTAGACCCAAGAAAGAGAATGTATTATAAACTTCCAACTAACAATCATACTGAAGATAAAAGACTGAATCCTTTCCCCCTAAGATCAAGAACAAGACAAAGATGTTAGCTCTCAACATTTTTATTCAACAATATACTGGCAGCTTTTGCCACAGCAATAGGGCAAAAAATATTCATATTAGAAAAGAAGAAATATAGTTTCATTCACATATATAATTTTCTATGTAAAACATCCAATGGAATCTCCAAAAAAGATACTAAAAGTAGTAATTTTAGCAAGATTTCAACAACAGAATTAATATGCAGAATATAATTGCAATTCTATACACTGGCAACAAACAAAGGTAAATTGAAATTTAAAAGGAATTCTATTCATAATAACATGGAAAAATATAAAATATCTCAAAATGAATTATAGCCTTCTGTATGATACCTAAACTCTAACACTTATAAAAGAAAACAGGTAAAAATTTTAGGACTTTGAGTTAGACAAACATTTCTTTAGAAAAACACAAATGCATGATCCATGAAAGAAAAAAAAAATGATACATTGGACTTCATCAAAATTTAAAAATTTTTCTCTTCAAATGACACGGTTAAGAGGGTGAAAAAAAGCAAGTCATATGCTAGGAAAAATATAAAGAATATATCTGATAAAGGACTTGAATTCAGAATATCTAAAGAACTTTCAAAATTCAATATGAAAAAAACTCAATAAAAATGTGGACCAAATATTTGAGTAGATATATGAATGACAGGTAAAGAAGATATATGAATGGCAAGTAAACACGTGAAAAGATGCTCAACATCATTAGGCCTTAGAAAATGAAAATTAAATATACAATGAGATAATATTACACAACAAATAGAATAACTAAAATGAAAAGTGACGACATGAAGTGTTGGTGAGAATGTGGAGTAACTAGAACTTTCATGCAGGGCTTGTTACAATTTTCAATAGAAGCAGCCACTTTAGAAAACAGTTTGGTCGTTTTTTGTGAAGGGGGCAGGTAAAAGGGTTGAGAGGGAGTGTGAAGGGTTGGGTGGGGCAGGCTGAGGTAGAAAGATTGACAAAGGGAACAAGAAAATGATTAGACCTAACAGATCTGTTAATTTTCTTGATTATGGTAATGTTTTCACATGTGTATACATGTACCACAACCTACCAAATTTTACACTTTAAAATGTGAAGTTTCTTGTACTTTAATTATAATACTTCAATAAAGCTTTTTTTTTTTTTTTTTTAAAGTTTCATTTCTTTGTTAGTCTGTGGGGCAAATCAAGCTTTTCTTTTATCTGTATTGTAGCTCCTGAGAATCCCATGGTCCAGAGGATGTAGCCAGAAGGGTAGAGTTAGCCCTTCTCTAAAGCTTTTTTTTTCCTTTCCTTTGTATAATCTATTGTCTTTAACATGCCAAAATCCAACTTTATTAGTTGATAGAACCATTGTCCTTTTATGAGGCTTTTGTGCACTTTAATTCCAGCTCTCGTGGCTAAGGCTGTTGGGTTGACAGAAATTAGCTCACAAACCATTCCCCCAAAACAACTGTGATTTCTACTTTAATTGAGAAGCAGAGCATGTTAAGCACTTTTATTGGGTGGTGCCTGGTGAATGACAGATGTACTCTGTGCGATGGACTGCTGTGCACATTGTGTGTTAAAATGGGCCCATTTGTTGCAAAAACACATAGTGAAAAGCTTGACTTGATAAAGATAAATCCTGTGCACCAACTCCACATTGGAACTTGTTTAAATATGAATCAGGATTTCCAGTGAGACCACGGGCAGAGCTTCTCTCAATTGTTGCATTGACAGACCAAATGGGAGCTAAGTTAGCAGCTGGAGATTCAATGATTTTTGCACTTGTGCAGAGTTTCAAGGTCCAACTGCTAGGAGAAGATGATTTCCTCTAATGCATTGAACTGTCAACTCATCAAGATTTGTTTTCTGACATTTCAAAGTGCACTGTATTATTCTGTTTTAAGCTGTTCCTGAACTCCTTTAATCTTTTTTCTTAATGCATATTTATTGCAATAGGGGTATTTTCTTATTTTATCCACAGTATGAGAATTTTAGAGAGGGATTTGACTTTGAAATGTGCATGAATACAGAATAAAATGAGAGGATAGAAATTCCTAATTTGGCTCTACTTGTTGAGATAATAAGGAGCAGAAGTGATTTCCAAACTTTGTGAGAACCTGGGCACTTTTACAACTATTAGTAGCATTTTTAACTAAAATGAGTTTAGCAAGCTGAATGCTGGATTTAGAATGAGTTAAATTATGTGCACAGTTGACCAGCAGCTTAGCAGATGAGCCTACCCCATCCCTTTGATGTATTGGTAACAATTCAACAATTCACTCTGACCGCTAGGGAGAGTCAGTCCAGCAGTTTAGTATCTCTGCATTAGTAGCAAATTCTTTTGGGTTCTTTCTCTAGTTTCTACTTGTAGTTCAATAGATGTTAATCATCCGTATTAATAAATGTTAACAATAAACAGCATATCTACTCACCTGGTCATTCTACTCTTCTTTCATCAGCAAATAGTTTGGGAGCACCCTCTATGTGCCCTGCACTGTGCTAGATTCCAGGCCATAGGACCATTTTCTCTCATTTACGAAGGTATCTTGTAAAATAGTCTTGATATATCTGGTAACAGATAATACAGCATCTATTTCAAGGCCAGATGTGATGAGTGCATTTTCTGAAGTTTATATGGGCTTTTCTATATTTTTACTATGTTAAATTCCCTCCCAGTTTAGTTCCTCTCCCCATAACAACCCTCATTGTATGTCAAATGGAGCTTTCAGAAAAAGATGCAAGAGAAGTGAGTGGGGCAGGCTTTTGTAGTTACCATTTTGTGACTGTATCTCCTTTGCGTGAGCTCTTGGGGTCTTGGAATCTGAAATATCTTCACTGAAGCATGGCCAAAGTTACCTGGTGTTTCCAAGGCCGGTAGACAGCGGGTGCCAAAGTTACTATCAAAATTCAGTTGTGTTCTGTCCAACATCCTGCATCAAGTTAAGTGCCTCAATAGTCCATTGCTGTTCCAAGCCGATCCTAATATAATTATTTTGTAGAATTTAAGAACATA
>NW_022162760.1:0-4435 GCF_008728515.1 Papio anubis | reverse complement strand
GGAGGTTCAAGTGATTCTCCTGCCTCAGCCTCCTGAGTAGCTGGGACTACAGGCGCACACCACCACACCCGGCTAATTTTTGTATTTTTAGTAGAGACAGGGTTTCACCATGTTGGTTAGGCTGGTCTTGAACTCATGACCTCAAGCAATCCACCTGCCTCAGCCTCCCAAAGTGCTGGGATTACAGGTGTGAGCCACCTGTAATCCAGCCTGGTGTCAGGATTAAATGAACCCTTAGCATAATACCTGGTACAGAGGAAGAACTTAATAAATGTTGGAATTTATTTATTTATTTATTAGATGAATAATAATAGCTCTTCTTAATGGGCTGAGCATTTACTGTCAGGCATTGTGCTAACAGGTTTACAAGCATTACCTCATTTCAGTCTGTTAACGGTATGAATCGTCCCTTTTACAGGTGGGAAAACAGGCTCTGAGTGAGATGGGAACAAACGATGGACATAATCTACCATTAGATGCTCAATATTGTTATTATTTATCTTGCAGCCCATAAAGATAATAATGCGATCCATATTTATTAACCTAGAAGGATGTCTGTTAAGAGAGGGCTAAGCTACAGAGTAATATGAACAGTATGATCCCATTTTGCTTATCAAAAGGCATCACTGAAATGTCATCGTTAAATGATCATCTCTGAAACCAAACACCGCATGTTCTCACTCATAGGTGGGAATTGAACAATGAGATCACTTGGACACAGGAAGGGGAACATCACACACCGGGGCCTATTGTGGCGGGGGGGGGGAGGATAGAATTAGGAGATATACCTAATGTAAATAACGAGTTAATGGGTGCAGCACACCAACATGGCACATGTATACATACGTAACAAACCTACACGTTGTGCACATGTACCCTAGAACTTAAAGTATAATGATAATAAAAGAAGATCATCTCTGATTAGTGGGATTATGGGTGACTTTCGTTTTTCCCCTTTCACTTTTTTTTAGTATTTTATGATTTTCCTCCAGTGGGCTTATGAGCCTGTGTTATTTGTGTAATTAAAATTACATTTTGAAGATTTAAAAAATTGTGAAGAACGCTATCCCTGCGAATGTTTTAGATTTTTTCTGCAGGTTGTTTTAAAGGAAAAACAAAACCAAAAAAAGCACCTCCTGCTCTGACCACCCCTATTTTCAGTTTTCCCTTTTGGCACAGCAAGATGACCTTGGGACTGAGGTGGAACCATGTAATTCTTCATAATCCCAGAGTCAGGCAGACCTGGGTATGAATTCCATCTTTACTAACTGCGTGACTCACTGTGTGGCCACGCCAAGTTACGAGGTCTCTCTGTTTCCTCCTTCCTAAAAAGGAGATAACATCCATCTCGAAGGAAGATCTGGCCTGAAGAGCAGTCACTCTTGCCTGGCATGCAGAGAATGCCAAATCATATCAATGACTGGCCAGAATGAAGTGAATGACCTCATCACTCCATAACTGACAGGAAACAACTGCTGGGGCAAGAAAAAAGGGTCTCCAGTGAGTGTTCTTGTCCACACACATCCCCACTCACGTTCCTGGACTACTGCATCTAACTGCGGCAGCAGCTGATGAACCTTCTGGAATAAATGACCAGTTTCTGCCGGGTGTGGTGGCTCAGGCCTGTAATCCCAGCACTTTGGGAGGCCGAGATGGGTGGATCACGAGGTCAGGAGATGGAGACCATCCTGGCTAACACGGTGAAACCCTGTCTCTACTAAAAATATAAAAAAAATTAGCCGGGTGTGGTGGTGGGCGCCTGTAGTCCCAGCTACTTGGGAGGCTGAGGCAGGAGAATGGCGTGAATCCGGGAGGCGGAGCTTGCAGTGAGCTGAGATCGCACCACCGCACTCCAGCCTGGGCGACAGAGCAAGACACTGTCTCAAAAAACAAAACAAAACAAAACAAAACAAAAAGTTTCTTAAGAAGGGATTCAGACTTCCAGTGGCCTGCCACATTGTTTCTGGCAAGAACTTAAAAATTATTTGTAACATATAGTAACAAAAACTAACCACAGGCTGGGTGACATGGCTCACGCCTGTAATCCCAGCACCTTGGGAGGCTGAGGTGGGCGGATCACCTGAGGTCAGGAGTTCGAGACCAGCCTGACCAATATGGTGAAACCTCGTTTCTCCTAAAAATACAAAAATTAGCTGGGCGTGGTGGCAGGCGCCTGTAATCCTAGCTATTCAGGAGGCTGCGACAGGAGAACTGCTTGAATCTGGGAGGCGGATGTTGCCGTGAGCCGGTATCGCGCCATTGCACTCCAGCCTGGGCGACAAGAGTAAGACTCCATCTCAAAAAACAAACAAAAAAGACTAAGCACAGCTACTATTTATGAACCCTAGTGCCACACCCCTTTTCTTCCCAGGTTTCACCCCCTCTTCCCAGGTTTCACCCACCCCAGCCAGTGTTGGCTGCAACACTTCAGCTTCTCTCCTCATGAAGCACATCTCCAGAGACACCTCTTCTGCAACACCTTCCCACGGAAGCCATTTCTGCCTGGACCACGACAGCTCCCAACCTATCACACACCCCTGTAGGGTTTTGCTCTGTAATCCTGATTTAGAAAGCCTCTTATGTGAAACCCCTGTAATCCACATCTGGTTAGACAATTGGAAAAGTTCGTTGAGAGGAGAAATAATAAAAATGGCATCCATCCCTTAAATGTTGTATGCCAACGTAAAACACATTCGACAGTGACCCTGGGCTAAGGCTTTACCACTGAGAAACCTGTATCGGTGTTCACCTTCACTTTCCCTACATAAACTAACCAGAAAGCTTCAGTTGTTCCTTTCCCTGTCTCTCTCCCTCTCCACAGCCCCCTTCCCTCTCCCTCCCTCCCTTTCTTTTTTGAGACAGAGTCTCACTCTGTCACCCAGGCTGGAGTGCAATGGTTAGATCTTGGTTCACTGCAGCCTCCACCACTCCCCCGCTTCCCCCGCCGCAGCCTCCCGGGTAGCTGGGACTACAGGCGTGTGCCACCACGCCCACTACTTTTTGTATTTTTTTAGAGACGGGGTTTCATCATGTTGCCCAGGCTGGTCTCAAACTCCTGGGCTCAAGCAGTCCTCTTACCTCAGCCTCTCAAAGTGCTGGGATTATAGGTGTGAACCACCGCGCCCGGTCTCCCAAATCTTTTACAGTAGTCTTGTTCACTTCTAATTCAGTGACATTTTGAGGGAGGAGGAGTAACAACTCACCTTAATCAAGTCTCTCTAAAGCATTCAACTTAGTTTCACTAGGTTCATTTCTCACAGTTCACTGGTTTAACTAATAGTTCCCCAAATCACATCCTACCAGTATAAAAGCACAACTGGTATGAACAGGTTTGGGAACACACATAACTCAAGTATCAGTATGTAAGAGCGAGAGCATGGGGAGAGTTAGTGAAGAGTTTCTCGCAGACTGATTCCCTCTCACATTCACCTCTGGTGTGTTCATCCGCGTTAGTGCTGTTCCGATGAAAGTCTTGTAGGACTGGGCAGTAAGATGGGAAAGATCCATGGAAGTCCATTGCTCATAGCTGATGATGATCTCTCACTGCTGAGCTTAGGGTTGAAGAAGGAGGGCCAGGTCCTTTGAAATCAAGAATTTACGAATCCCTTTCATTTATGGAGCCCTTAGCTCAGAGCTCTAAAGAAGAAGGTTAGTTTTGTTCTCAAGAAGACTATATCCTATTTGGGAATGCTCGTAATGGTACAATCACCATTTTTGAAAACTTACTGTGTACCAGCAATAAACACTCTTCTACACAGACAATCTCATTCTGATATTTCTGTGCACATATTAGAGATTCTATTTCTGAAATAGCCCTATGTGGTAGTTTTATTACTATCCTCGTTTTCACCCAACAAATCTGAGGCACTGAGAGGTTAAGGACCTGGACTGAGGCTGCATAGCTAGAAGGTGGTAGACCCAAGAACATTCTGGAGGGCTCAATAAAGGGAGGGCTTCATCTAAGGGGCTTGACTTTCTTTCTTCTTTTCTTTCTTTCTTTTTTTTTTGAGATGGAGTCTCACTCTGTTCCCCAGGCTAGAGTGCAATGGTGTGATCTCAGCTCACTGCAACCTCCGCCTCCCAGGTTCAAGCGATTCTCCTTGCTTCAGCCTCCCCAGTAGCTGGGATTACAGGTGCCTGCCACCATGCCCAGCTAATTTTTGTATTTTTAGTAGAGATGGGGTTTCACCATGTTGGCCAGGCTGGTTTCGAACTCCCGACCTCAGGTGATCCACCCGCCTCGGCCTCCCAAAGTGTTGGGATTACAGGTGTGAGCCACCGTGCCTGGCCAGAGGGTGTTTGACTTTCTGATCATCCTCACAGATCTCCTTTTCAACTCTTCTATCTTCTCTCCTCTAGAAGTGAATTCCATTCTGGCTGTGATTCCAGCCTCTGGGTTACCCAGCCCCAATCAAGGTAGACAGAATCACACCAT
>NW_022162759.1:0-4439 GCF_008728515.1 Papio anubis | reverse complement strand
TTTGGTAGAGACGGGGTTTCACCAGGTTGGCCAGGCTGGTCTCGAACGCCTGACCTCAGGTGATCCGCCCACCTCAGCCTCCCAAAGTGCTGGGATTACAGGCATGAGCCACCGCGCCCGACCGGCCAAATAATTTTTAAAAACGCAAACTCAAAAAGGGTTGGGGATCACTAAAACAGTTCCACTGAACAGTTTAAAATCACCATGATGGGCCTGGTTCAGCACTTTGGGAGGCCAAGGCAGAAGGCTCACTTTTTTTTTTTTTTTTGAGAAGGAGTCTCACTCTGTCGCCCAGGCTGGAGTGCAGTGGCACGATCTCAGCTCACTGCAACATCCGCCTCCCAGTTCAAGTGATTCTCCTGCCTCAGCTTCCCAAGTAGCTGGCACTTACAGGCATCTGCCACTGTGCCTGGCTAATTTTTTGTATTTTTAGTAGAGAGTGGGTTTCACTGTGTTAGCCAGGATGGTCTCGATCTCCTGACCTCGTGATCCGACCTTGTGATCTGCCCGCCTCGGCCTCCCAAAGTGCTGGGATTACAGGCATGAGCCACTGCGCCCAGCCAGACGTCTCACTTTTGAGCACAGGAGTTCAAGACTGGCCTGGGCAACACAGCAAGACTCCCATCTCTGCAAAAATTAAAATAATAAAAATGAGCAAGCCGTGGTGGATACCTATAGTCTCAGTTATTCAGGAGGCTGAGGCAGGAAAATCGCTTGAGCCCAGGAGTTCGAGGTTACAGTGAGCTATGATCGTACCAGTACACTTCAGCCTGGGTGACAGAGTGCGACCCTGCATCTAAAAGAAATAAATAATAATAATAAAATAAATAAAATCACCACGACGTTTGCTGGATTGGATGATTTCACTGCAGCTTCAAATCCTGAGGGTTCTCTCAAGCCTGGCAGTTCTCACTAAGCTAAGAAACGAAAAGTCAAATTTATTGGCAAAGAATGAATTAGGCCAATCAGAAGATAATATGCAAATGATAAGTGTGAATTTATAGTTTCCTCCCTACAGCTTTGAACATTGCAGAATTTAGAGAAGAAACTGTGAATGTTGCTGCCACCTGCAGGCCACATCTCTCAATATCAGGTTCCTGGAAGTACCTGGTGGGATTCTTCTTTCAATTGAGTCCTCTGTTAGGCTCTGGATTGGAGAAAGGGTGATTTACAGATTTCTCCCTTTTTGCTGTCATCATCCCATACTCTGCCACAAACTCAAATGGCTAAAAGTGGGGAGCTGTGGCATTCAATTATCTGTGTTTGAATCCTGTCTTTACCTTGGGTAAATCAGATACCTATTCTTTTTTTTCTTTTTTCTTTTTTTTTTTTTTTAAGATGGGGTTTCGCTCTTGTTGCCCAGGCTGGGGTGCAATGGTGTGATCTCGGCTCACTGAAGTCTCCACCTCCTGGGTTCAAGCAGTTCTCCTGCCTCACAAGCGCCTGCCACCATGCCTGGCTAATTTTTTGTATTTTTAGTAGAGATAGTGTTTCACTACGTTGGCCAGGTTGGTCTTGAACTCCTGGTCTCAGGTGATCTGCCTGCCTAGGCCTTCCAAAGTGCTGGGATTACAGGTGTGAGCCACTGTGCACAGCAATCAGATACCTATTCTACACTTCAGTTTCCTCATCTATAAAATGGGGATAAGAGTAGCTCCTTTACATAGGTGTTGTGAGGATTAAATTAGATCACATAGAGTACTTAGCACAATGCCTGGCACATAGTGAACACGCAACAAATATTAATGGTTGTCAAGTTGTCATTGTCAGGCAGATCTTCAGAGCCTCTCTCATTCTTTTTTTTTTTTTTTTCCCAGCTCAATTTAAGATTCAAGGCCCTCCCATTCTAAACTGACGAATTGTACCTGGACACGCAGAAGTCTATTGGAAAGACCTGTAACATCTGGTTCCACCACTTACTGACTGTGGGCAAGCATCTTAACCTCTCTGAACCTTACTTGACCTCACAGATGGTTTTGGAGATTACATGAAATCATCTGTGTAAAGCACCAACACAGTGCCAGGCATGGAGTGGACAGTTAATAGGTGGAATGATGATGGAGTGATGACTAACACAGAAATACTTACCAAGTATAGCTAAAGGTTGAGCAGCACAGGTTGCAAACAGGCAGGCCATAGGCAGTCACTAACCTACAGATAATTTGTTTTGGCCTACAGTGATTTACATTTTAACCCCAGGAATTTTACATTCAAGTCTGAATTCTTAATTTCTCTTTTAAAATGTGAAGATCTGCCGGGTGCAGTGGCTCATGCCTGTAATCCCAGCACTTTGGGAGGCTGAGACAGGCAGATCACCTGAGGTCAGGAGTTCGAGACCAGCCTGACCACCATGGAGAACCCCGTCTCTACTAAAAATACAAAATTAGGTGGGTGTGGTGGCGTATGCCTGTAATCCCAGCTACTCAGGAGGCTGAGGCAGGAGAATCGCTTGAACCTGGGAGGCGGAGGTTGCGGTGAGCTGAGTTTGCACCACTGCACTTCAGCCTGGGCAAAAGAGCGAAACTCCCTCTCTGGGCCAGGCGCAGTGGCTCATGTCTACAATCTCAGCATTTTGGGAGGCCGAGACGGGGGGATTGCTTAAGTCCAGGAGTCTGAGACCAGCCTGGGTCAACATGGCGAAACGTCAGTCTCTACTAAAAATACAAAAAATTAGCCGGGTATGGTGGCATGCATCTATAGTCCTAGCTACTTGGGAGGCTGAGGTGGGAGAATCATCTGAAGGCTGAGAGGTCAAAGTTGCAGTGAACCAAGATTGCACCACTGCATTCCAGCCTGGACAACCAGAGTGAGACCCTGTCTCAAAAAAAGTTTTATTTTTATTTTTTATTTTTGAGATAGCGTCTTGCTTTGTCGCCCAGGCTGGAGTGTAGTGGCGCGATCTCGGCTCACTGCAAGCTCCACTTTCCGGGTTCAAGCGATTAACCTCCCAAGTAGCTGGGACTACAGGTGCCTGCCACCATGCCTGGCTAATTTTTTTAAATTTTTAATAGATACGGGGTTTCACCGTGTTAGCCAGGATGGTCTCGATCGCCTGACCTCGTGATCCAACCTCGTGATCTGACTGCCTCGGCCTCCCAAAGTGCTGGGATTACAGGCGTGAGACACCGTGCCTGGCCAAATTTTTTTTTTTTTTTTTTTTTTTGAGACTGGGTCTGGCTCTGTTGCTCAGGCTGGAGTGCAGTGGTGGATCTCGGCTCACTGCAACCTCCACCTCCTGGGCTCAAGCGATTCTCCTGCCTCAGCCTCCTGAGCAGCTGGGACTACAGGCACACCCCACCACACCTGGCTAATTTTTTTTTTTTTTTTTTTTTTTTGTAGAGACGGGGTTTTACCATGTCAGGCAGGCTGGTCTCAAACTCCTGGCCTCAGGTGATCTGCCTGCCTAGGCCTCCCAAAGTGCTCGGATTAAAGGTGTGAACCACTATGCCCAGCCTCAAAACAATTTTTGTAAAGTAAGAAATAAATAAGGCCAGGCATGGTGGCTCACGCCTGTAATCCCAGCACTTTGGGAGGCCAAGGCAGGGGATCACCTGAGGTCAGGAGTTAAAGACCAGCCTGGCCTACATGGTGAAACCCTGTCTCTATTAAAAATACAAAAATTAGCCAGATGCGGTAGTACGTGCCTGTAGTCCCAGCTACTCAGGAGGTTGAGGCAGGAGAATTGCTTGAACCTGGGAGGCAGAGTTTGCAGTGAGCTGAGGTCGCACCACTGCACTCCAGCCTGGGCGACAGAGTACGACTCTGTCTCAAAAAAAAAAAAAAAGAAAGAAAAGAAAAGAATCAAATACAATAAAATGTGAAGTCCTGACAGTGTATTACACTGATCTATACGGAAGGTGGCACGTAACAGAGAAACCTAATTTCTTCTAAGGAAGCTAAGCAATGCTCCCTGAAGAAGTGATGCTAAAGCTGAGACAAGAGTTGACTGGCGGTGAACCTGATAAAGAGGTGGGGAATGCTGCTCCAAGCGTAAGGACTGCTGAGTCCCAAGGCCTTGGTCAGGAAGATTCTTGCCTCAAAGAAACCTCAGGGTAGCCAGGTGGCCGGAGCACAGTGAGCAAGACAATAGGAAGAAGATGAGGCTTCCGTTAGCATCTTAAGGATTTTGGTCTTTATCATGAGGACAAATGTATTTCAAAGCTAAAAGCTGCGAGGTAGCCAATTGTGTAACAAACTGAGGAGCTAGACAGAAACAGAAGGGAGAAAGATCAGAGGTCAATAATTAACAGCTGAGACGGCAGAGAAGCACAAGGATAGTATAGAATCTAGAAACTGTGGGCTGGGCACGGTGGCTCACACCTGTAATCCCAGCACTTTGGGAGGCTCAGGTGGGTGGATCACGAGGTCAGGAGATTGAGACCATCCTGGCTACCACGGTGAAACCCCGTCTCTACTAAAAATACAAAAAATTAGCTGGG
>NW_022162758.1:0-4440 GCF_008728515.1 Papio anubis | reverse complement strand
CACAGGGTGGAGTACACCCCTGAGAGGTGTGGGGTGTCAGACTGCCCCTAGTGGGGGATGTCTCCCAGTTAGGCCACTCAGGGGTCAGGGACCCACTTGAGCGGGCTGTCTGTCCGTTCTCAGATCTCAACCTCCGTGTTGGGAGATCCACTGCTCTCTTCAAAGCTGTCAGACAGAGTCCTTTGTGTCTGCAGAGGTTTCTGTTGCTTTTGTTATTATCTGTGCCCTGTCCCCAGAGTGGAGTGGACAGAGACAGGCAGGTTTCCTTGAGCTGCTGTTAGCACCACCCAGTTCGAGCTTCCTAGCGGCTTTGTTTACAAACTTAAGCCTCAGCAATGGCGGGCGCACCTCCCCCAGTCTCACTGCTGCCTTGGGGTTAGATCACAGACTGCTGTGCTAGCAGTGAGGGAGGCTCCGTGGGCGTGGGACCCTCCCGGCCAGGTGTGGGATATAATCTCCTGCTGTGCCTATTTGCTTAAAGCGCAGTATTGGGGTGGGAGTTACCCGATTTTCCAGGTGTTGTGTGTCTCAGTTCCCCTGGCTAGGAAAAGGGATTCACTTGCCCCTTGTGCTTCCCAGGTGAGGCAGTCTGTTTTGCAGTTTACACAAAAACAGTGTTAACAAACTCCTTCATGAATAAAAAGGTGTAATCCTGTGAATTGAATTCACACATCACAAAGAAGTTTCTCAGAAAATTTCTTTCTAGTTTTTATTTGAGGATATTGCCTTTGTCTGCGTAAACTTCAATGCAATAAAAATATCACTTCTCAGGTTCCCCAAAAGCAGTGGAAACAGACTGCTCCAGGAAAAGAAAGAATAACCCTGTGAGACGAATTCGCATATCAGAGAACAGTTTCTCAGAAAACTTCATTCAAGTTTTCATCTGAGGATATTTCCTTTTTCACCCTATGCCTCATTGCCATCCCAAATATCACTTTGCAGATTACAGGAACACAGTGTTTGCAAACTCCTTCATGAAGAGAAAGGTGTAATTCTCTGAGGCGAATTCACACATAATAAAGATGTTTCTCAGAAAGCTTCTTTCTTTTTCTTATTTGAGAATATTTCCTCTGTCCACTTAGGTTTAATGTGATAAAAATATCATTTCTCAGATTCCCCAAAAACGCAGGTAACAGACTGCTCCAAGAAAAGAAAGTGTAACTCTGTGAGACTAAGTCACACATCAGAAAACAGTTTCTCAGAAGCTTTCTTTCTAATTTTCATCTGAGGATATTTTCTTTTTCACCATATGCCTGAGTGCACTGCCAAATATCACTTTGCAGATTACAGGGACACAGTATTAGCAAACTCCTTCATGAAAAGTAAGGTGTAATTTTGTGAGGTGAATTCAGACATCACAACAAAGTTTCTCAGAAATCTTTTGTCTCGTTTTTATTTGAGAATATTTCCTTTGTCAACATAGGCTTCAATGCGATCCAAAATATCATTTCTGAGATTCCCCGAAAGCACGGATAACAGACTGCTCCATGAAATGAATGTTTAACTCTGTGAGATGAATTCACAGATCAGAAATCAGTTTCTCAGAAACATTCTTTCTGCTTTTCATCTGAGGATATTTTCTTTGCATCTTTGCCTCTATGCGCTCCCAAATATCGTTATGCAGATTCCATGAAGACAGCGGTAGCAAACTGTTTCATGAAGAGGAAGGTGTATCTCATTGGGATGAATTCACACATCAGGGAGAAGTTTTCCAGAAAGATTTTTTTCTAATTTTCAAATGAGGAAATTTCGTTTTCTTCTCAGGCTTCAGTGTGATAAAAAGTATCCTTTTTCAGATTCCCCAAAAAGAGTGGTAACCGACTGCTGCAGGAAAAGAAGATGTAACTACATGATATGAATTCACACATCAGAGAACAGTTTCTCGAAAACCTTCTTTCTAGTTTTCATCTGAAGATATTTCCTTTTTCCCATATGCCTCAGAGCACTCCCAAATATCACTTTGCAGATTACAGGAACACAGTGTAAGCAAACTCCTTCATGAAGAGAAACGTGTAATTCTGTGAGGTGAATTCACACATAATAAAGATATTTCTCAGAAAGCTTCTGTCTCGTTTTTATTGGAGGATATTTCCATTGTCAGCATAGGCTTCAATGCGATCCAAAATATCATTTTTTTGATTCCCCAAAAACACTGCTAACAGACGGCTCCATGAAACGAATGTTTAACTCTGTGAAATGAATTCACACATCAGAAATCAGTTTCTCAGGAAGCTTCTTTCTGGTTTTCATCTGAGCATATTTCCTTTTCTACCTTATGCCTCTTCGTGCTCCCAAATATCCTCTAGCAGATTCCATGAAAACCGTAGTAGCAACCTGTTTCATGAAGAGGAAGGCGTATCTCATTGGGATGAATTCACACATCATAGAGAAGTTTCCCAGAAAACTTTTTTCTAACTTTCATTTGAGGATACTTTCTTTTTCTTCTTAGGCTTCAATGCGATTAAAAATATCCCTTTTCAGATTCCTCAAAAAGAGTGGTAACACAGTGCTCCAGGAAAGGAAATTGTAACTCTGTGAAACGAATTCACACATCAGAGGACAGTTTCTCAGAAATCTTCTTTCTAGTTTTCATCTGAGGATATTTCCTTTTTCACCATATGCCACAGTGCTTTCCCAAATATCACCTTGCAAATTACACGAACACAGTGTTAGCAAACTCCTTCATAAAGAGAAAAGTGTAAATCCGTGAGGTGAATTCACACATCACAAAGAAGTTTCTCAGAAAGCTTCTTTCTAGTTTTTATTTGAGGATATTTCCTTTGTTCGCGTGGGCTTCAATGTGTTAAAAATATCACTTCTCAGATTCCCCAAAAACAGTGGTAACAGACTGCGGCAGGAAAAGAAAGTGTAACTCTGTGACACAAATTTACACATCAGAGATCAGTTTCTCAGAAATCTCTTTTCTTACTTTGCATCCCAGGATATTTCCCTTTCACAATATATGCCTCAGTGCACTTCAAATATCGCCAGCATTACAGAACACAGGGTTAGCAAACCTCCGCGGACCAGTGAAGTGAATTCACACTAAAATGAAGATGTTTCCAGGAAAGCTTCTTTCTCGTTGTGTTTTTCACTACGACAATATACTACGGCAGGCATAGCCAGGAATAAAGTCAGTGGGGTTTTGGGCTGCCCAGCTTGTTGAACAAACCCTTCAGCTTCTTGAGTTAACTTTTTCAGTTGTCCCCATAAGCCTAGCTCCGTGAGGTCGAGTTCCGAAGGTGAATGTTTCTGAGCGCCAGATTTAGCTCTCCTGTATCTTCAGAACTCTTCGGATTGGCTCCTCTTCGCCATGGCACTTTTCTCAACTGCCGAGATGGAAACCACCGCCTCCGGCACCTGTATGGACAAGAGCATAGCCCCGGCCCTATCAGTGCTTTTTCCTTAAATATTTCCCTTGTAATGAAGGATAATACACCCACAGATTGCCGCGTTTCTTGTGGCTTTTCTAAAGGCTTTTGAAAATGTTTCACCACTGCAGACTGCTGTAATTGGCGCCAATGGTTGGGAAAATTTAAAGTAAAAAGGGCTTTCAGAATTTGATGTTTTGGGGAATCTCTCCCATCTCCCCCTTTTAGCTTTAAAAGTTGTAATTTTAAGGTAGCATTGGCTCTTTCAATAATTACTTGACCTTGACTGTTAAATGGAATACCAGTGGAATGATGAATATGGTATAAAGAGAGGAAGGCAGCCAATTTGCGAGAGCAATAAGCAGGACCATTATCAGTTTTTAATTCAGCAGGGACTCCCATAACTGCAAAGCAGGTAAGTAAATGAGTAATAACAGAGTCAGCCTTTTCAGAAGGTAATGGCATAGCCCACTGGAAATGTGACCACATATCAACAGTATGATGAACGTATTTTAAATGACCAAAGGAAGGAACATAGTTACATCCATTTGCCAAATGTGATTTTGTTGAATGCCTTGAGGATTAATACCTGGACTTTAAAAAGGTGCAGTAATAGGAGCACAAGGTGGCTAGGCTCTGACAATAGCTCGGGCTTGTCGGCGTGTTATAGAAAATCGCCGTTGTAATCCTAATCTATTAGTATGATGTAGTTGGTGCTCATCCTGAGCCCGTTGGACACTGCCAACAAGTAAAGAATCAATTTGACTATTGCCAAAAGATAAAGGTCCTGGCAATGCTGAATGAGAAGGAATATGAGTGATAAAAAAGGGGGGCAGTGCAGCAAGTAAGAGTTACAAATAATAAAGAAAATAATTTTTGTAAAGGAGTTTGAGGAAATAATGGTAAAGAAGTCTGAGAAATATATTTAGTTACATATAGGCCAGTCTTGTAGAACCATAAGAATGGCAAAAAGTTCTCCTTGTTGTACTGATTCAAATGGATAGTGAGAAATTTTTGAATTGTCTGAAGTCCAGTATCCAGCCTTTCCATTGCTTGAAGCATCAGTAAA
>NW_022162757.1:0-4444 GCF_008728515.1 Papio anubis | reverse complement strand
GAGAATATTTTCTTAGTGAAAAGAAAATTGAGATTGAATTCAGGAAATAAAAGAAGCAGTCAAGGCAAAGAACAAAGCATTTCTATATTTTAAAAACAGAAAGAGGGTCATTGTGGATGTAATGCTAGAAATGAACAACTGTAGACTGAGTGAGGTAGAGAAGTGCAAGATGAAACATAGGTGGCAACCAGGAGCCTTGTGGACTGCATCAAAAATGCGCACTGTAAGTTCAAAAAGTGAAAATTGATGTGCTTACCTAGGGAATTTAATATAGTTATATTTCTAATTTATCTCTACTGTAATATAAAAATACCTATATGCACATATTATTTTATGTATAATTTATAACATACGAGAATATTTTCTTAGTGAAAAGAAAATTGAGATTGAATTCAGGAAATAAAAGAAGCAGTCAAGGCAAAGAACAAAGCATTTCTATATTTTAAAAACAGAAAGAGGGTCATTGTGGATGTAATGCTAGAAATGAACAACTGTAGACTGAGTGAGGTAGAGAAGTGCAAGATGAAACATAGGTGGCAACCAGGAGCCTTGTGGACTGCATCAAAAATGCGCACTGTAAGTTCAAAAAGTGAAAATTGATGTGCTTACCTAGGGAATTTAATATAGTTATATTTCTAATTTATCTCTACTGTAATATAAAAATACCTATATGCACATATTATTTTATGTATAATTTATAACATACATATATCTGTATTTATATGTATGTATACATATAAACATACACATATAAATGTAGATAAATGTTAATGGAATAAGATCAACATTATCTCTAACTTCAAGTGACTCCCCAATATGGTTTGGCTGTGTCCCTACCCAAAATCTCATCTTAAATTGTAATCCCCATAATCCTCACATATCACGGGGGAAACCAGGTGGAGGTTATTGAATCATGATGGCAGTTTCCCCCCATGCTGTTGTCATGGTAATGAGTGAGTTCTCGGGATATCTGGGTTCTCGGGTTTTTTAAGTGTTTGGTAGTTCCTCCTACGTTCATTCTGCTTCCTGCCGCCTTGTGAAGAAGGTGCCTCACTTCCCCTTCACCTTCTGCCATGATTACAAGTTCCCTGAGGCCTCCCAGTCATGCTGAACTGTGAGTCAATTAAATCTCTCTCCTTTATAAATTACCCGGTTTCGAACAGTTCTTTATATTAGTGTAAAAATGGACTAATACACTCCTTTTGTGAAGTAAATGAAATAAACAGTGGGTGTTTCTGGAGATGCAAATACCAGAATAAAATATTAAAAGTGTATTGTGAGATTTTGTGTGTGCATGAGTGTGTATGTACGAATGAATTTTCAGTGGAACAAGAAAAAGTGAAGAAGGAACAGAGAGTATACATGTCAGCTGTTAATTTTCTCTGAAAAAGAACATTATTAAGGAGAACTTTGCCTTCAATAATGTGAGACTTAAATGATTCAACATCAAAACTCATTATTACACTTGTTAACAGAAATCCAATTTTCTGACTATTTTGGAATATCCAGATATTTTGTTATAGTGCATGAGACAGTTGGATGCCTTGATACATTTTCCTATTTTTACTTTATATTTATTCCTTTTGGTTATGATATGAAGATTGTTTAGGGGGGTTATAGTTTTCTCTGGTATTTTGACCTACAGATATGGATTCACTTTTTTTCCATGAAAATGAAATTCAAAATACTATTCCAACCTTTGATATTTACAAATTTTTTCCAACCTTACCTTTCCCTTCTATGTTCCTGTTTCATACCTTGAAAATTAAATCAGATCTTAATTTTATAAAACTTCTGAAAATAAATGTCTATATGATACAGACAAAATTATGTAACCAATTAACAACTTGGTTATCTATAAAATAATAATATCAACTACTTCACAGTGTTGTGTTAAGTAATAATATCACCATCTTTTTTCCATTTCTTTTATTTTAACATTTATGAGAACTGCCATATTCTTTTTTGAAAGGTGGCAAATACTCATCAGAGCAGCATTCTCATCCATTTGCAGTGACAAATTCTTGTAAACAACTTTTTTCATTTGTATATCTTAAGTAGTTTTGTAAGAGTTTAAATAATATTAATATAACAGATTAATAAAGTATACTTCATAAATTTTGAAAACTGGTTGAATTCTAGCCTTTTTTAAACAATGGATAAGTGAAAGGGATAATATAAATCAGCTGAGTCCAAGCTGAATTGATATGATAGAGCTACTTGCTATCCCCAGCTATATGTATTTCCATTATATGCAATTATTTTCAAAATTATCCTATAAATGATTGCTTTTGAATTTATCATAAAATCATTGTTCTCTTAACTTTTCACAATAATGTGATCAAGTTATATTAACCATATTCTACAGTTTTGTCTTTCAATATTGTAAGTTTTAATATTGTATGCACCAAAAATGTTTTATTTGGGGAGTAATTATGAAGATTTATCAAAATCAATTTTTGACATGAGTCAGAATTGGCCTGTTATTAATGGGTAATAATAATGAACAATCTAAGGAGATTTAATTTCAAACGTCCTTATTAAGAATCTAGATCATACTCAGTGAACTTTAACATTTCTAGATGCATACAAAATAAAGCACTATATATTTTCATCTGTGTACAGGATGCTAGTTAAGACACTGTTGACTTTGTTATATGTGAAATTTAAAAATAGAGTCACAAAACTAGTTACTTTTCCTTTTCACTAAACAACTTTAAGTGAAATGAAAAGTCTTGACTGAACAATTTCCTTAATAAAGGATTTTTGAAAGACATTTTACTTTGATTTGAGTACCTTATTGTCAATGTTATTTATTTAAGATAATTTTCATACAGGCATCATCTTTCCAGTAATCTCTGTGGTTACAGAATTGGCTCTCTCTTTTCTTATGGAATCCTCCATGGGTGAACCTCAGACTCAATTAACCAACTATGAAACTCAAAAATACTACTAAATATAAGTATGGTAATTACTTTTGCTTCTTATACTTATTTTAAGAAGCTCACTGTAGATCAAAAGTCACAAGAAGTACTTTCTGATTATTTCTAAGAATATGGTTTTCTTTATGACATGTATTCCTTGTATATTAAAAATGTATGTAAGTTTGCCAGCCATGAGTGCAAATGAAGTCATAATAGTATATAGATGCAAAATTTTGATTCTGACCTCCTAATTGTTACAAAGGGACCCAGACAAAAGGCATTTTCCATATGCCATTAGTGGGTAATGGATCTTACCACCTGGCTACTATATGGCAGATACCCATAATTCCCTGCCAGGTGTGAGACTCGCTGCTGGTGCTGTAGTGGGATTCCTCAATGAGACTGATGCACCATACATGGCTATGAAAGCTAAAAATCATTTGCTGTATCATTATAATACTATTAGGTAATGCTTTTTCAGCAAGGAAATTTTAGACTAAACTTATCACTTGGAACATTCAGAAAAACTTGACACAATTAAAAAAAAATAATGCCTTCAAGAACTAGCAAGGCAAAAAGACATGTGGGACTAAACTCTAATCTGGTTGAGAAACAATGTTCAGAGAGGTGAGTCAACATTTGGCAATACGTTCCTCTAGATGAATTTGACATTTTTACAAGCAGTAGCTAAAAGACTGTGGACCTGAGCAGAGTTGTAGGAAGGTTCATGGAGCAAAAAGGAAAAAAAAATTAGAGATCAGAGACTTCCCAAAACTTTTGTCTATACTTGGAAATGCTAGGCCCTAGCACTAATGATGAATGAGGTACAAACTCTCACAGAGAATAAAACCCAGTTTCAAATTGTATCAATTTTCTATTGACTAATGTAATCTAGGATTGCAAGGGTTGTTAGATTCATCACTAGAAGCAAACTTAAATTTCTTCTGGAGTAAGATAACATTATTCACCATCAAATTACCTGTATTTTTTTTCTAGTGTAATGTCTTGTACTCTTATCAGAAACAACCAGGCAAAATAAGAAAATATGATGAATGAAAAACAAAAGAAAAGAGTAGAAAATTATGAATATACACACAGAAATTCCATATAATGGAATTATCTTGTAAGAGCTTTAAAATATCTGTGCTTAAATAAATTCAAAGATTAAAAACAGGTAGAACACTTCAGCAGAGAAGAGAACCTAAAAATGGAATAAAATAAAAATTTCAGCCTATAAAAATGCAAAAACATGAATTAATTTTTAAATGTCTAGAAAAATAGCAGATTAAAAACACATCCAAAAAGAATTTTAAAATGTAAAACTGGGTGAGAAGAAAATATTATACTGAAAGCAAAAGAATTGAAAGTAAAGAAAATAATGAGATGTACCATACGACCCAGTCATCCCATTACTGGGTATATACCCAAAGGATTATAAATCATGCTGCTATAAAGACACATGCACACTTATGTTTATTGTGGCACTATTCACAATAGCAAAGACTTGGAATCAACCCAAA
>NW_022162756.1:0-4446 GCF_008728515.1 Papio anubis | reverse complement strand
TGCCTCAGTGCCCTGACCTCTTTCAGCTTGGTTCCTTATCTGTAGATAGGAGTTTAATACTTACCTCTCTGGGTCTTTGGGAAATCAACACTGTACGTGAGTAGCACACAGTAGGTCCTCAACAGCCAGGCTCCAGGAAGAGCCATTCACACTGTGCCATGTTAGGGGTACATCAGTGTGCAGGCCAGCGTGCTGGGACAGTGGGAGTCCAGTCTACCCTCCAGCCAGGCTTGGGGCTTGGGCTGATAGTGGCAGGACCAGGGCCATTTCCATCTTTTCTCTTTCATTGTCCACATGTCCAAAGCAGACACTTCTGTTCATATTCAGGTGTGCAATGCTAGGAGCTGAAATAACAGGCTGTAGTGAATGAAGCTAAGCCTCACAGTTCACTCTATGGCTGGAAGAACTAGCTGTGAGGCAGGTCCTCAGCCCACATCACTTCATGGTACTGAACCTGGGAGTACAATTCCAAACTCCACATTCACACATGATGAGTCTATAAGAATGAAGGAGAGATCTATATTGTGTATCTTTATTATTTTTTATGTTTTTATTGTATATATACAATATATTTATATGTGTATTTATATAACATGTTGTTATACACACACAGTGAAGTAACTGCTATAGTCAGGCAAATGAACCTGTCACCTTCCTCAGTTATCTTCCTGCATCCTAGTCTTTGCAAGTAAACTTTTCCGAAAAACTCTACTCTCAGGCGACATTCTAACTGGTTGGCCCGTTGGGGGAATTTTCATTAATCCCCATCATGTGCTATTGAGTAAAAATATCAAACCCACTAAGCATGCCTTTTGATTACGTGCTCCTTAGGCAAAATATAATTTGCTCTCCTTCACTTGAGAGCTGAAGGTAAGGAGGAATCAGGCAGTGGGTGATGGAGCAAGTGCAGGCCAGACAGAGGGAAGGGCGGGTGTGAGGCGGCGGACATGAGAGAGAGACAGTGAGAAAGTGAGCATGCATGCTAGAAAGAGAGAGGCCTGGTGGTAGCCAGGGCCTGATATCCCTAATCCAGGAGGCTGGACTTTATCCTAAGGGCAGCAGGCAGCCCTAATAGAATTTGAAAAGGTTTGACATGACCAGATAGCAGTTAAGAAAGGTGCCCCACTCACTGGGACAGAGAATGGGTGGGAAGGGGTCAAGACTGGCAGCAAGATGAGCTATGAATTGTTGGTGGTCCTCAAGGAGGGAGATGAGGGTGACTGAACTAGGGAACTTACTGTGGTGATGGAGAGGAGTCAGTGTCAAGATCTCACTTAGAAAAACTCGGGAGGTCGAACTGGCTAGGCTTGGTCAACTGTGGGGGTGGTGAGAGGCAGCAATCAAAGATGGCTTTCAAGGTCTTTGGCCCAAGCTGCTGGGTAGAGGGTGGTGCCTGTCACTGAGTCAGGCAGCACAGGAGAGTGGGGATGGGCGGGTTCACTTTGGGACATGCTGAGTAGTACTTGCTATGGGACTCAACGACTTATGACTTGAATGACTTCGCAGAGCTGACCTAACCTCCCTGTGCTTACCGTGCCTCATCTGTAATAGGAGAATAACTAGAAAAAAATGACTAATTTGTTTCATTTGTTGAGTCTAGGAGACGGTTCTCCTTTTATACTGCAGAGTGGTATTTTCTTGTCAGGTCTTCCCAAGTAAAATGGGAACGTCTCGACTTGCCCATACAGTGGCTGCTTGATCTTACCTGTCTGCTTTGGGCATCATCACCATTCAGCATGTATTGCCAATACTAAAAAAAAGTAAATACATAAATTCAAAGTAACAGGTGTCTATTATCACGTGTGTGCTGTAATAGCCCATCAGCCTGTCCCTCAGACAAATAAAGTCTCCCTTCAAATCTTCTAAACTTCCTCTTGAAGCCCACCTCTCCCTCCAGGGGCTGGGTAGAGCCTTTGGGACCCAGGATCTCTAACACTCTCTTCTCTGGGGAGCCATCTCCAACTGCTGAGGATACTGGATGGGAGGAGGTGAGTCCAACGGGCCTGTGGGGTTGTCAGTTGGCAGAAGAAATCTGTAGATTCAGGGACAGAATCGAGCCACACGTGCGGATTTGGAAATGACAGTGTATGGCTGCACAGCACGAAGAGGATGAAGTCACAGACACCTGGATTTAAATCGAGACTCCACCATTTATTTCTTGTACGACTTTGGGGAGGTTGCTTAACCTCTTTGTGGCTCAGTTACTTCATCTGTAAAATGAAATAATATTCTGGGATAATGATTCATGTTTCCTTCCTTCATAAACAGCTGTTCACGAGGTGGCTTCTTCCAGGGTCAAAAAGGAACCTACTATCCATGTATCTGCTAGGATAGACACTGTTGCGTGTCACTTGATTCCTGAAGTACGCCACGGTAAAGAAATCTCTCTACACTTTCGTGTTCTGGGAAGTCATTGACCACACAGGACCAATTATTCTCCATGAGACTTAGATAAGGGATGCTGTCTGTCCACTCTGTGCCATGACTCTCAGAGAGCAGACCCCACCAGTCCTTGTTCTTTTGTCTCATGAATAATTCACTTGGACGGGAAGTCTGTCCTCCTAGAAGTAGCTAGGCACAGAGAGAAACACTCCCTGTTAAGCTGGCTGAGACTTCCGCTGATTACAACAAAAACCCTGCCCCATAAATATTCCCACTAAAACAGGTCTACTCCTTCCTATGAAAGTAAAAGACACCCCCCCCCCCCCCGCCCCGGTTACCCCGACAGTGTGATTTCCACTTCTGGGGCGCTCTCCCTAAGGCAGTAGCCTGAATAATTTCAGTGTCTTGTATTGTTTGGTTTCTGTCTTTACCAAGGTGCATGTATCATTCATGCAAAAACAGTAAAAAAGAAAAGAAAAGAAAAGAAAAGAAACAGTAGGTGTCGGTTCTCAGGGGCTCGCCCTAGCTCAAAACTCCCAGCCAATCACAGGAGAAGTCGGCCTCCTCCCAACCCTCCAGCCCAGTTCCCACGTTCCTCGCCCTTGAAGTCACGTCCGCTACAGGGAGTCTCTTCCCATGGCCTCCGGAAGCATTCGGCCCGTCCACGAGCCACGCTTCAGAGAGGGCCGCTCCGGGAACGCCGCCGCGCACCTCCGGAAGGGATGACCTATTCCCGCCTTCTCCCCCGCAGCCCACCAGAGCGGCGTGGGTGGCAAGAAGCCACCCAACCTCTCTCGCGCACACACCCACTCGCTCCCTCTCCCGGCTCCCCGGCGGTCCGCGGCAGCCAATCAAAGGTCCAGTTTCTCAGCGGCGTCGCATCCTTGTGACGTTAGCACATCCTCTTCAACGCCCCCTTCCGCGTTGCGGCACCTCTAGCCCGCCGGAGGGCGGCTCCTCTCGATGGTCTTAACCCTTCAATTACTAGCGGGCGGCGCTGCGTTTCCAGGGCGGAGGAAACGAGGCGCCGCGCTGGCGCCTGGACGGCGGGAAGCGGCTCCGGAGCGAGAACGCGCGTGAGAGAGCCCGAGAGAGACAGAGAGCGAGCGAGCGCGCGGGAGAGATTGAGGGCGCGGGGTGGGAGAGAGACTTCCAGAGACACAGAGCGAGAGGCCGAGACTGAGACTGTCCCTAGCACAGGCCAGGATGTCTTGGGATTCGAATCCCTGGGTTGGGCCGGCCGGGAGCGGGGATTTCGAAGGAAGCGGGTGATTTTCCCCGTCGTCCATATCTCCCCGGTGTGGGAATGGCGGTCGTGCACTCTGGGGGTGGCGTCGTTCTCTTTCCCAGCTTCGGGGTGGCCTTTTTCAGCGGAGAAAGAGGATGCCTCGGGCATTCGTAGCCGGCGGGACTACACTTGGGCTAGGATCAGTGTTCAGCGGGTTCAGAAATCACCGTGTCCTTGGCATCACCTCCCTCCCCACCTCCTCTCCCACCGCACAGCAGGAGACGGAGACTGGAGGGTTTTCAAGGAGGACTGTATTGCCCCTATTGAAACACACCGTCCGACAAACCCTTTCTCCGACGTGTGACAGAGGGACGGTTGTAACGTGAAATATGACTAGACATGCGTTTAATGGGCGCTGTGATTGCTGCATTCGTGCGCAATGAATGGTCCAGGCCATTTGTGTCCAGTAGCCGCACAAGCTGCAGGGTCTCATGTTTGGAGAAGGAGGGCCTCTCCGCCGTCCACCTTGCTGGAGTACAGGCGACCCTGGGCGGTAACCCTCTGCGCCATCAGAAATGTGGTGCTCTGAGTAGCCACAGATTTCCATCTGCATCTCCAATACCATTTCCCTCTGCTGACGTATCCCTGTTGGGTGCGTTGGATTTGTGCGTGGGTGTGAGGGTAGTTTGGTGTGTTTGCTCGCAAAACGAAAAGCGAATGGCCTTGCTGGCTGAGCTTATCAGGGCGCTAGCAGTGGAGAGGGAAAGGACTACTGTATTCTTAGGAGCAGAATCTCAACAACTCCCTGTAAAACGGGCAGTGTGTCTTAACCTGGA